>NC_143014.1:427919639-428157139 GCF_055824585.1 Amblyomma mixtum | reverse complement strand
ATCGCATTTTTCGGTCGGCATGTTCTTTCCGGAGCGGCGTCGGGAAGGTTGAGAGACGTTCTTTCACTCCGCGCTTACTGGAAGCACGACCTCTTAAAATTCGGGGGTAGTTTACGGCGCCTGCTCGTTCGCTATAACCTAGTGGTGCGGCCAAAATTTTCCGTTGTATCTGCGACGAATTGCCGTTTCCCTTATGCATATTTTCACGGTAACACCGCACCCGTTCGTAATAAACGAGCGTTCGTTACATCTTCGGCCGTTGGGCTGGACTACATCCGCTGAATTCGTATCAAGAAAGGCTAGGTAAGGCTGCAGATATATGGGTAGAGGAAGTAATGACCGATCACAACCTTTATCGTCTGCCTTGTGGAGAGGTCGTACAGGTATCCCAAGGAAAAGCGAAGAGGGGGAAAACCGAATGTATCAGCATAAAGTTCTCTCACGACCATGTCCAGAAAAGACAGACGAGCACTTACCCGCCTATTAAGCGCAGCTCCCAGAAAGGGGTTGTTTGTAGTTTTCAAAATAAATGCCCTGAAACAAGTTGGTGGACAAATGGTGCACGACAGATTCACCAGACTCAACCAAGGGCGCAAAGAATTCTGTAGACGCACAGGCTCCCTTTGATAGCCCCCAGGAAAAGTTACAAAAATTCTACGTAGTGCAAGTACACCTTCTTCCTAGCAGAATGCTGCACTTGCAAGAATGTTGCAACGCAACATCCCAACGAATATGTTACCAATTTGTGTCCGTGCAGAAACGAAGCGCCTCAACCTAAGCTATCCAAGTGTGTTTTTTTATCATATTCTTTTTATCAGAATAAAACAGGTCGACGTCATCATAATAAGTCATAGTCGTAATTTCTCACTGTATACTAGCGAGAATCCATGACTAGCTGTCTTTTTGAAGATACTGAGAAGCAGGGGCTCGAGATATATAAAGCGAGTCACAATGGTTACATCGAAGAGGAGATTTCAATAAAATATGTTTTGGTACGCTCAGGGTGTTAGGGAGAGCTAGTGCTCCCACGAGGCTCTCGTTCGGTGGGAGATGGGTGATGGAGGGGTTCTCGCATATCCTCGTAGCATGTAGGAAAGGGGGGGGGGGGTGGCTGGCAAGTCGATTTCGGGACGACGAAAAGGTGTCTGTCTGTACATAGGTGCCGATACATGGCAGCTTCGTTTCTCAATAGTGTGCGGGAATGTAGAGGCCTGGTGCGGCGGTCATGTCGGCGCCCGCGTAAGTGTACTGCGTACGAAAAATTCCCGACTGACTCGAGCTTCAAGGAGACCAATTTCTCGCGCGACGGGGTCTCCGAAATTCCTCTAGCTGGAGAGTCGTGTAGATGCAAAATCCTCTGGCTTTTCGCCTTATACATCATCAGAAGGATTATAGCATACACATAGCCGTACATTATATTTCAAGTTTATTTCATTTTTCGGCTCTTGCCGTAAATTCGTCTTTTTGCCGCAGACAATACATAAAGTGGGTAAAGTGAGAACATCTCGCATTAAAGAAATTTTTGCATTTTTATGTTATATATTGATGCCACAGAAAAAAGTAAACAGCATAACAAGGTTGATTAAAACCCATCTACGTTCTAAATTTTCTTTTGCCCTGAAACCATTTGAACCCGTTTGAACCGGTTCAGTACGGTCCGAACCGGTTCGAACCGGAACGGAGTGTCGCTCTGGAGCCGAACCCGGAACTGAACTCGAAAGGTGTGAACCTGAACCTGAACCGAAGCCGAAAAAATTCCGGTTCGACACCCTGCTTTATTCACAACGAACCCGACTGAGGTGGTGTAACCGATTGTATAATTTATTATGTGACCGGGTTTCTATGCAGGAAAGTGCTGAAATGCACCGATTGCTCAGCGTGCAAAACTGGACTAACGACTTATGCAAACGTGACCAGGCCTGAAGCAGCCTTAGTTTCGCAGAAAACACGAGGCGGGTTGCTACATGCAAATGTTGCCATATTTTCTCTGTTAAACGAAATAGAAAAACAGTTTCAGAAGCATGCTTCTGATAAGAACGTCTACGACATAACTGTCGACTACATTCTAGACAATCATAAGATGTCATTTCCATGCAGTGAGCATAAAGCCGACATATTGGCACAAGTCCTGCATTATAACGTAGCACTACGCATGCGTCAGTATTGCAAGCAGCTGAAAAAGAATACTGAAAACAAAACACAAAAGCTGCGCAAGCTATCGAAGCTAGTTTAAAACTGTTTTATTCTCGTTGAAATTTTGAAGTACTCTCTTTTCGTTGCATTGTCACAGAGTGAAGTATCGCTCGCAGGGCCTGTTTGTTGTCATAACTGCGTAATGGATTGGTGCATTTCATTGCTTGTGTTTTCAGAGAACAAACTGAAGTGCGTTCTATATGCCTTTTAAATTTTTGCAGCTGCTTCCCTCTTTTTAAACCCAGCTCTACAAACACCTACCTGTAGTGAAAAGCCGTTTGTGTGCTACGAGAAAAAATATACACACATACTACTTGTCAGTACTTTTCTGGGCGTCAGTATTACATCCAATACCTCTGGTTCTAAATTCCGTAAGAATGATGACCTGTTACCGAGCTATGCATATCAGTGCTGTAATGATCGGAGGCCCAGCCAGCGGAGAACGGCGAGCCAGACAGGCGCCGTCATGTATGCGGCCGAAAGCGCTGCTGTTTTTCGGAGAAGACGCAAGGAAAAGGGTGCCTGGGGGCGGCTTCTGGCGACGGCGTCGGCGGACAAGGGCTGTAATCCCCTTCGCCGGGAAGGCTGAGCGCGGTGTTTCTCCCGGACTGCCCGTGGACTGACCGACGAGACCCAGTGGCGACGACGGCGGGGCACGGCGCCGCGGATGGGCGACACGGCTGATTTGTCCCTTCCACCGAACTGAAGAGGTCACCGGTGTGAGCGGTCAGCGCTCGCGTCCCCATCGATCAGGATCGTCACTCAGCAGCGAACGACCTTTTGGGCCTGGTCAAACAGTTCGCGACTGAGAGACGCCAAGTTCCTCCTTGCCCGTGTGTGTGTGTGTCTGTGCGGTGTGCGCGGGCACGTGGGGAGGGCGGAGCCTAAGAAGACGCTGGCAGCCCATTGGACGCTCAACCAGAGATCAGATTCCCTAGCTGGGCGCCTGGGGAATGTGAACTGCATTTAAGGAGCAATCTGTGGTGTGCCAGATCATCCTCCCTCATTTTCTGACTTTGGTCTACTTGCTACTGGACAAAATGTAAAATAAACCTTCAAGCTTGCTATTCCTCCCGAAGGCTTCCCTGCGTAGTCTGGCTGCTTCGCCCTAATGCGGTGAAGACCCTGGTCCAGATCCCCGAGCACATCAACTGGTTGGCAGCGGTGGGATGGTCTGCGCGGCGTCCTGGCTCCGGTATGGGTAAGTGCACGGTCTTGTCTCTTTTTGAGTTTTGCCAGGTTGTACATCTTTGGAATTTGTAAACCTAGGTAATGGAATGTGGCTCCAGAGATTGCCTGGGAATCTTCTCTGACCACTAGTAGAGACTAGCCGTCGCTTGGGGAGCAGACATGGACTGGAAAAAGTTGCGCAGACCGGACCTGGTTCTGATATGCGGGAAATTGGGCATCGATTGTGGGTCTATCCGTAGGAAACCGCTCTTAATTGAGGCAATCGAGGCAAGCGGTGCAGACGCGGAGGAGATAGTCGGATGTTGGGAGGACATTCGGGAGGAATTAACGAAGGCACAGGAGATCGAGAAAAAACGGCTCGATGAAAAGAAGCGAGAGTGTGATGAAGTAGCTCGGGAACAGCAGGAAAAGGACCGCGAAAGACAGCTGCTGGAAATCACACGTGAACTTAACTTGATCAAAATGCAAGGAATTCGATCTCGATTAAGTGTTTTCAGGACAGGCGGTAATATCAGGACTTTCCTTGAAAAGTTTGAAGGAATTTGTACGGAGGAGCAGCTGGACCAGGGTTATTGGTCAATTATGCTGCTGGCTTTCCTCCCATGTGAAGTCGCCAACATATTAGCGCGCCTGTCGGACGAGGACGCGAAAAACTACGCGAAAGCTAGAAGTGCGCTCCTCCGATACGTCCGAATTCCCGCAGAGGTCGATCTCGATAGCGAAATTGACTGTGGTCAGGTATACCACGAGAGTGTCAGCGACCGACTTAGGAGCTCCGCTCAGTCGCCGGAAGACACGACAGCTGCTCAGAAGGGTCGGGATAGGGCAGATTTGGTTCTAGAAAAAAAGGCTACTTCAGCAGCAGCGACCGATGATTTAGGTCAAAAGTCTAGAGAACAGTGCAGATCCGCAAGCCGCGAGGGCTCGGGGTATAGTGTAGGCACTGAGGCTAGAAATGAAGAAAAGTGCATATCCGCAAGCCGTGAGGGCTCAGGGGATAATGTGGGCACTAAGGCTTGTGGGGACGCCTTCGTCCCCTGCGTTCACTTTCCCGCACTGCACCCCACTGTTGTTAGCTGCCCCCGAAAAGCACTCCCTTTAGTTTGGTTACTCTAGCTAACAGGGGAGGGCGCTCGCGTCGCAGCCACAGCAGCGCCACGGATGGCGTGTTTGGCCGCTCGCGCGCGGGGGAAGGGGAGGTCTCTTCGGCTCCGCATCGGGAAGCGTGTTGGACGTTCACGCGCAAAGCTCCGCTCTTGGCCGCGGGCGTCCTCGTGTGGAAACTTCTTCCCCTCAGCTCGTTCCGTCGGGCCTCGGAGTTTATCCCTTTGCCCTACCGTGGGCGGACGTTCGCTCGTAGCCGTGCTGGTGAGTCGGACATCCTAGATTCCTCAGTGTATTTTGTTGCTAGCTGGCGTTATTGTTGCTATAGCAATAAATGCCTTGTTTGTGTCAGCCATTGTGTCGTTCCTTTGTTCCCGTAGAGCACGGCCCGCCGTGGTCGGCGTGCGCTCAGTAGCGTACGCGACCACGGGGTGGGGTAAGCGCGGTTTTGAACTGAGTCAGCCGCGCTTAAACGGGGAGAACGTGTTTATCTCCCCCCGATTTCAACCCCACATCTGGCAGCCCAACGTGGGGCCTGCTCTTGGAACATTGGACGACAGTCTGTTCGGTTCGAGGAACGCTCTTTGTCCGGACTTGACAAGTGCTAGGCCTAGAGTGAATTTTGATCGCTAGGACCTGCGGCATGCTTTCTTGAGTGCGAGGTGTATTGCGCTGCAGCATGTTTGAACTTTTCGACATGCTCAGCATGTTTTTTTTGTGAAGTTTTCTTCCTGGAGTTTCTTCAAGAACCACTTGGTCCGCATCGAGGGAGCGCGAGGCCTAGCGCCCGCGGAGTTGCCGAGCCCGAAGCGAGTGAGTACGGAAGCCGCGTGGGTGGTCCGAGTTTTCTGTATATATTTTCTCGCTGTCTCTTTTTCGACTCGGGGAGTCGCGGCTCTGGGAGCCGGGTGGCCTGGGGCCACGGGTGCCGTAACGAGCTCGCTGGTATTGCAGCTCGGCACCGGGCGTTCCGACACCGTCCGATACGGTGGGCGCCGATCACTCAGCAGCTGCTTCGTGCAGTGAGCGGGGAGGACCACCCCACAACGCTGATGTCTCCTCGCGGCTGCGCGCACGAAACCCGTTTCGGGTCTTTCTTTTGTTTGGGGTCGTCGACCTTCACAGTGGTAGTGAGGCATAAGGCTATTCATAGCTGCCTGCACCTTGTCAAAAGTGACACGACCACCGGACCGTGGTATTGAGAGGGGGCGCAGTTTGCTGGCCACCCGTTTTTTTTAACCTCGCATGAACTGAGCATTCTCCTTCAACTCAAGAAAGGGCTTTGTTCACCCGAACTTTGCGTTGCACAGCCGCCCGACACGTTTTGCTAGCGAGTTGAGCATTGAGCCACCAGGCCTTTGTGTACGCCGTTTCCCCTCCCGTGACCTACGTTAAAGGCATGCGGAGTGTGTTTTGGCAATCTTTCAGATCCAGCGGAGCCACTGCGGCTTGCTGTCCTGTGCACATCGTCTCGCTGCCGCCTGCTGCGACGGAGCGGCCTGTATCCTGTTCGCCGCATCCATCCGGGGCAGCTGTGGCGAGACCAGACAGCAGCCACCTCTGGCTGCTGTTGCCCTGGCGACTACTGCGGAATCTTGGACTGCAGTGGTCAACCGGCCCTCCTCTTCGCGGGCCTGCGGGCACATAGTTCGCGGGCCATGCGAGTCGTCCCAGCGGAGACCTTCACGCCGCCTTCGGAATACCGCGGAAGACTGCGTGCACTCTGTCGGCGTGACCTCCGCTGCACGACCTGCCTCAAGTGCATGAAGACCAGGAGACTCCTCCATAGCATGTAACTTGCAGGCGCGTGGGTCTATTTAAGGTTGGGGGGATGTGGGGACGCCTTCGTCCCCTGCGTTCACTTTCCCGCACTGCACCCCACTGTTGTTAGCTGCCCCCGAAAAGCACTCCCTTTAGTTTGGTTACTCTAGCTAACAGGGGAGGGCGCTCGCGTCGCAGCCACAGTAGCGCCACGGATGGCGTGTTTGGCCGCTCGCGCGCGGGGGAAGGGGAGGTCTCTTCGGCTCCGCATCGGGAAGCGTGTTGGACGTTCACGCGCAAAGCTCCGCTCTTGGCCGCGGGCGTCCTCGTATGGAAACTTCTTCCCCTCAGCTCGTTCCGTCGGGCCTCGGAGTTTATCCCTTTGCCCTACCGTGGGCGGACGTTCGCTCGTAGCCGTGCTGGTGAGTCGGACATCCTAGATTCCTCAGTGTATTTTGTTGCTAGCTGGCGTTATTGTTGCTATAGCAATAAATGCCTTGTTTGTGTCAGCCATTGTGTCGTTCCTTTGTTCCCGTAGAGCACGGCCCGCCGTGGTCGGCGTGCGCTCAGTAGCGCTCGCGATCACGGGGTGGGGTCAGCGTGGTTTTGAACTGAGTCAGCCGTGCTTAAACGGGGAATACGTGTTTATCCCCCCGATAACAACCCCACAGGCTAGCAGTAAGGAAAGGTGCAGCGCGGCGGTTTTGAGCCCTGAGGAGCGTGCACTTTCCGGGAAGAAGGCGGCCGTCTCTAACCCTGAGGCAGATGCTCTGTTGATAAGTGAGGTTGATTGCTGCGATCGAGAGGGTAGCACACAGGACAAAAACGCTACGTTAGGCGAACAGCGTGGTTCAGGTCAAGCTGCAGGCCAGAGCGTTAGTGTCGTAGGCTCGAACAGCAAGCCTCGAGAGAGCACATTATGCCCAGGAGAGAGTAAAGTGCCGATGAGACAGACAGATACTACGACATGCAGTGACTCGCCGGAAGCACGAGCCCATTGGTCAAAATCAAGTGGGAAATGCGGCTCGGTGCTGCATCAGAGAAGATGCGGAGGATGAGGACACCGCGAGAAAGGGAGGCGCGCAGGGCCGATCAGCTAGGGCAGTTTTCAGAGGGCGGCCGCGCGCAGGGAGAACCAAGCGAGAGCGTGCTCTCCTGAGAACAGACACAGTACGGGCCGAAAACACTGGAAAGCTAAAGGCCAGCCAACAGTGCAATCGGCCGAGACGGTCACCGCGGCACGCCAGATGCGACAGACACCGCACAAAGCGAAGGCCACCGGACCCATTGTGGCGACGCTGCGGTAGCAGGACGCGTAAAACTTGCGGAAGGGCACAGAGAAGCATGCACAGCAACCAAGCGGAAGAACGCAGCAGAACGCGTTTCCGTAGGCCATTCTTGAATCGAAGGGGGAATGCTCGTAGGCATTGCTTTCTTAGATCGTCCCCCTCCCGCATTCTTTTCAAATCCTGCTCAGGTGGTGGAGACGCGCGACCGGGGCGCGGAACAAATCAGTGTCGCGTGGCGTCTGGAGCCCGAAGAGGTGAACGCACATTTAAGCCCTTCGGCTTTTGTCGGGTCTCGGCGGCCCCAGCTACTGTTAGTCTGCGACCGCGCCGAGCGCGGCTGAAGAATAGGACCCTTCGTGTCGCGACGGGGGTAGTTGGCAGATTCCGAGAATGAGTCTCTGCTGTTTGCTTTTTCTTTTTTTGCTGCTGCCGAAAAAGTTTTGAGCACATGTAGTTTTTGGATGCTCGTTGTTAAATTTTCGCAGCAGTGGTCTTGCATTCCTTTTAAGCTAATGGTTTGACAATGCACAGGTAGTGCTTATGAATAGCAGCGTCCGCTGTCACGCGGAAATGCTGGAAAGACGGGCCATTGTAGGACACTGGCATAAGCACCTGGAGTCTCTTTGTCTAAGGATTAGACAGATTAATGTGAGTCGGGCTTCGATATTGAGGGAAGCTTTGCCAGGTTGAGCAAAGGTGACGGCACTATGCGGTCATGCAAATGAGAGGAAGTAAGCACGTTCGTAATTTTAGTGGCAATTACGAGTTGAACTCCATTACAAAGAGGGCGAGAAAACAAACGCGAGGGCCTCAGCACGTGTTTTCTCCGTGGCCATATTGGAAGTACTTAAAGTTCCCGAGGAAAACAGTTTGGATTGTTTTCTCTGCATTTGCATTTCTGAAGCGTCACTGTTTTGTTCCTTTTGTCGTCTAGTTGGAGCGGTTTCTTTGGTCAAAATTCGAAAGCGAGTGGCTTCCAGTACAAAAAAGAAACAAAAATTGGCTCAACTAGGTCCGGTAGGCCAGCTTTCCAGGCATGCGCTTTCGAGGCGAAGGCTGTGTTGGGTATCGAAATTTACAGCCTTTGTTTTAACCTTATCCGAAAACCTGGCAGTTCTCTGAGGTTGGCCGTGTGCTGCCCTGCTGGAGGTATGGGCTTAGCGTAGGTCGGATCACTAATGCTACGTTTCGAGGACCACTGCAAGATGTGCAGGGCTTCCTGGCCGACCTGTCGAGAAGAAGGACTCGGACACTGACGTACATTCGTGGTGCACCGATCAGCTGCAACCACTTCGTGACGTCTTCGTGGCGGCGGACGGACTGTAATGATCGGAGGCCCAGCCAGCGGAGAACGGCGAGCCAGACAGGCGCCGTCATGTATGCGGCCGAAAGCGCTGCTGTTTTTCGGAGAAGACGCAAGGAAAAGGGTGCCTGGGGGCGGCTTCTGGCGACGGCGTCGGCGGACAAGGGCTGTAATCCCCTTCGCCGGGAAGGCTGAGCGCGGTGTTTCTCCCGGACTGCCCGTGGACTGACCGACGAGACCCAGTGGCGACGACGGCGGGGCACGGCGCCGCGGATGGGCGACACGGCTGATTTGTCCCTTCCACCGAACTGAAGAGGTCACCGGTGTGAGCGGTCAGCGCTCGCGTCCCCATCGATCAGGATCGTCACTCAGCAGCGAACGACCTTTTGGGCCTGGTCAAACAGTTCGCGACTGAGAGACGCCAAGTTCCTCCTTGCCCGTGTGTGTGTGTGTCTGTGCGGTGTGCGCGGGCACGTGGGGAGGGCGGAGCCTAAGAAGACGCTGGCAGCCCATTGGACGCTCAGCCAGAGATCAGAGTCCCTAGCTGGGCGCCTGGGGAATGTGAACTGCATTTAAGGAGCAATCTGTGGTGTGCCAGATCATCCTCCCTCATTTTCTGACTTTGGTCTACTTGCTACTGTACAAAATGTAAAATAAACCTTCAAGCTTGCTATTCCTCCCGAAGGCTTCCCTCCGTAGTCTGGCTGCTTCGCCCTAATGCGGTGAAGACCCTGGTCCAGATCCCCGAGCACATCAGTGCCTAGCTGTTCTACACACACAAAGCAAGAGTGGCGATGCGAAATAGCAGACGTGGGTAGACATGGCTAGCTGTGATATAATTGTTGCAGCTCGATTGTGCTTTTTTATCTACACACTAACAGGCCATGTTAGGCGTTCGTTGCCTGAGGAAAAGCAGACCACACGCCAAAAATTATCGCGGTTTCAGATGCCATCGCATCTTTAAAGTGACATCAGGTCATAACCTGGAAATCTAGCTGACCAGTTTCGCTGAAAAGTACCATTAAAATCAAATAAGTTCATTTCGCACAGGTGACGCATCACCGAAAACGCTAGAATTGTTGATAGCAGGCGTCAATATTTCTTAAACCGTGGCACGCGTCACGGCGCACATCTCACGGTGAAGCGTCGAACTTGGTACGAGATTTCCGCGGCCGCGGAGGCGCTGTTACTACACCTGAAATATTTCTTACACCGTGGTTGCTGTGCTAGCATTTTCTGAGCCCACGCAGAAGCGCACGTACTTTCCGCCCTGAGCTGCCTCAAGAAAGATAAGGTCTGGTTTGCTAGCGTTTCTGATTTGAGGATCAAGCGGATTAAGCGCAGCGCTGGCAGCGCACTCTCCGCCAGGTGTGTCCACAGATGGTGAGCGCACATATCTTCTCTGGCTATAGATGACACCGGCGCATTTCCGGACCGTTCCCCAGAGTAAATCACGCCGGCACTGCCCAAGCATTATCGCCGCACAGGAAAGCTGACTGTTCACGCGTGTACCGCGCGAAGAGAGTTTCAGCCAAGTGGACTGAGCTCGCCGAACTTATTGCTAGGCTATGATTTTTCTCAGCCAATTTCAGTGAAGGTAATCGTGTGACGCTGCGCGAATGACTCGAAGACCAGTGTCACTCGTTTAAAATAACAGTCTGGCCGTGGGACAGGGCTATTACGGTCCCCAGAATTTAGGAGCTTCAGCGATTAATTTTTTATACGTTGAAGTGTAAGCTACGAATTAGTCGCTGCCAAAACACTGCAGATCACAGCTAGTGAGAGCGGTTAGGCGTCTGCAAGGAGCTTTGGGGGAATTAAGATTTCTTTAGCACTGTAATTATCGGCAGTGCCAGCTTTATACAAATCATAAAAGGGGGGATATTTGGAAAAGAGGAACGTAAAAGAAAACCTTCGACTAATAATTCGCTCTTCAGGAAAAATAAAAACATTTTCTTCGTATTCGTGTGAATATCAAGTTTATTGCTCCTCGCCAGGTAAGCACCGCCACGTACGAAGGGAAAGATAGCTAACCGCGTATGATATTCAGGGCTATTATATTCCGCTGCATAGATTGGCGTAGTACATGTGGTGCTCGGTTTTTACTTGTCAGGAGCAGTGAGCTTACGCGGGAGAACACTCGCACTTAGCCAAGTGCCAACGTTACTGGGCCGACAATGGCGTACCTTTATCTAGTTTGGCCAGGTAATACTCGCTGCTACATTCAAATGCTGGATATGATGTGAATCCTGAAACGTTTTTGCAGTTTTCTGGGGCAAAATTTTCTCGCTGTTGCAAAGCGGTGGATGCGCAATAGCCCTAAAGTTTAACGGTAATAAAGATTATACTAACGTCATACGAAACCGATTAACATAGCGAGAAGAACAATTTTAGTATGCAAATAGAGGCATAAAATGGCTCGTTCAAACTGCTTACGACAATATACAATCGTTGGGCGGCTGCATTCGCTTTTATGGACGGCAGCGACCTGTTCGTTGGGGTCTGAAACGGCACTTAAAGCCACCGCTTCTGTGTTTAAGATTAACACCGTGCGGCACAGAACCTGCATTGCCGATGACCGACGGAGGATGTCATGATCCAGCATTAAGTACTGAATTTAAACAATTATTGCCCTCTTTGGAGAGCATAAGAGGCAGACGTGGAAATCGGAGCGCTCTGAAACCGCCAAACAAACAACAGCCACGAGGAATATCTGCCGTACGCGCGCACGTAAACACTGCTGGCTAGCAGACGATGCGAGCGGGCATCCGTCACGGCGGCGAGATTCCAACTAGTTCGAAAATTTCACTGCGGCGCGCCGCCCAATCGCTCAGTCGCTTGCATGTGAACCAGTTTTATTGGGTTAATGTACACAGGGCTGATGGCGTTGACCGATTGCCATGAATTAGTAGTTAACCCCCTTTCACTGAGGCACATGCCAGTCACCTGGGATTTCGTGCTGTACTTAGGAACGACTACTTATGGCAGTGCCAAAGACAACATCAAGTGGAGCATGGACCTTCTCCCTTTTTCTGCACAGCCTCTGCTGTACTGCAACTGCGACGTCATGAGCACCGGCCGAAGCCAACTGGGTCATCGTCATTGCTTTCTTGACTTGCACGGCAACGAACCCCGAACAATGGCCCGCAACTAAGTTAAAAAACGCGCCTCTGACTCCAAATTAGTGAACCCAGAATGTGTCGGATAGGCATCGAAACTTCACTTACTCTAATGAATCTTTAGTCCAGTGTCACTCTTTTCTCGCTAATTCTCCACCCCACCAGGCATATCTGTGCCAAAATGTTCACAGGATAGCTAAGCGGGCGAGTTGGTGATACATTATGCAAAAACAGCGCGCCGTCCTTTCGTCCCCGTTTGCTCGCGCTGTTTTTTGCAAAATGTTCACGTTGTAATCAGTGCAGGTGCTGTAGACTGTACGCGGGTAAGGCGCGAGTGCACTCTCTGTACGGAAAGGAGCTCGCGAGTTTCTGAGGCCCCTACTCCAGCATAGACGTCTCTGTGGTGTAAACAACGGCATGTCAGAGGGGCATTTCGTGGCTGGCAAAATCATCCATTTTCGTTTCTCAGCTGGTTTCGCATGTCTCAAGCGTTCCCCAACCGTCGTTCTTCTCCCAATCAGAGCCGACTCAGTACGCGTCACACCTAGTCGCATCTCTTGTACCACGCTGCTGAAACTCGCATATTTCAATCAGAAAAGCACACCGAAGGGGAGCGACATAACTACAAAGCGATACAAAAAAAAGGGGGGGGGGGCGCAATAACGAGACTTTCCCGGAAACCAGATAAGTACGGAATTTTCGTTTGCAAACCCGTAACACGGCCGCTTGATGGAAAGCGTAAAGCGAGCAGCCGGCTAGGGTGCCTGGATGCGCGCCTCGCCCCCGCTCGCGCGCATCCAGGCACCCTAGAGCGGGCAGCCAAGTCGCGCCGCCGACAATGGGCGAGCGCGTCCTGGCGCAGTTTACAGTCGCGACCGCTGTTTTCAGTGAGGGCGCCACTGTTCGGGGACAAGTCGCCCCATAGAGAAAGGAAAGAACTCCATTCCTCTATGAGTCGCCCGGCGAGCAAGGGGCGACGAAGCGCTCCTTGCTTCGTCGTGTCAGAGCAGGTAGCCTCGTGTAAGGCCGCGTTTGCCTCATGTTCCTCGCGTCTGCAGTGCTTTCTTTGGACTTTCCGGAGTGCGCGTGAGTGAGCACGATTGCCTGGCGCCTGCGGTCCTGTATTTGGACTTTTTGGTGTGCGCGTGAATAAGTGTTTGCCTGGTGTCTGCCGTGCACGCTTTGGGCTTTTTGTGCGCGTGTGTGTGGCAGGCAGTGACGTATACGGGGCACGATGCCACGCCATCGCTGTGTGCCACTGTGCGTCACAAACTCCAGAAAGCTCCCACCTGTGAGATATCACGAGTTCTCCTGCGAACTACAGCGTCGAGAAGCGTGGCTGAAAAATATCCCTCGCCAAGGACTGTCAGGGAAAGGAAGCAAATGGGTGCCGAGCGACCGGTCTCTGGTATGTTCCTTGCATTTCACAGAGAATGACTTCAGAAAGGAAGGTCAAGGAAGGTTCACTGTCTGTGCATGGTTCTTTCCTTTTTCGTATGACCATGCAGTAAGTATCAAGCTGCTGGTTGAAGCACTTTCTGGTTTTCTCGGCTGCAGCGGCGCTTATAAATGTCCCATATTTTCACCTATATTGATTGTTTTTTCTTTTTTCTAAATTGCAATAACAACATGTGTTTTGTGTGTGTGTGTGTGTGTGTGTGTGTGTGTGTGTGTGTGTGTGTGTGTGTGTGTGTGTGTGTGTGTGTGTGTGTGTGTGTGCCGCGTGTTTCAGCGAAGACTGAAAAAATTTCAAACATAGGCCTTTCGGGGTAAAAATACGGCTTTTGCGAAATCGTATTACCAGCGTGGGCGGACGCCAGAAAACCGGGGAACTGTCTTAAGTAGTAAGCTGGTTAACTAATTTTTAATTGCGAACTGTTTATCTAGTAGAGTTAGGTGCCTAGTGGCAATTAGAGATTTGTAGCCGGTCGTAATAGCCATATCAGTTTTTAGAATTCCAAAAACGAGATTACCGATCGTCTCTGCGGCTCGACAAAATCTGGCTGCATCGTGTGAAAATAGATGCGCTTTCTGAAGCATGCAGGCAATGCAACCCCTCCAGTGCACGTAACTAGTTGAAAAAGCCAAAATTTGTCGAGCCACAGCTACGGGGGTAATCGCGTTATCGAAATTCTATAAACTGCGGCTATTACTAGTGACCGGCTACAAATCTCTAATTGCAACTAGATGCGTAACGCTATTAGTTAAAAAGTTAATTATTAAAAATAAGTTAACCAGCTAGATGCATAAGACGATTAACCGGTTTTCTGGTGTCTGCCAACACTGGTATACTATGCCATAGAAGCCATATTTTTACCCCAAAAACCTTATTTTCTAAAATTTTTGAAAGTGTCCGCTGAAATACCCGGTAATATATATATATATATATATATATATATATATCTACACTGGGTGTTTTTTAGAAGGTCCAAAATTTTTAAACAAAGATAAATTTCTTTAGAATTTTAACCCTGGGGCTATACTGAGGGCTACGGCGGATGCCAGGTAAGAGGCAAACTACTTTAATTTGTTCGCTGATTAACTGAGTACGTTAATTAACTTTTATAATTTTTATTTTAGGGGATATGTTGTATTAGCAGAATTGGAGATCGTCTTCCAACAGTCCAGCCAAGAAAAAAAAAATTTAATGGAAAATTTTTTGCGCGCGTTACGAAGCGACAAAAAGTCACCCTTGTAGGCAGCTTCACCCTGTAACAAAGCGTCTGTGAGCGCCTGTGACGTAGCTCGCTCCGCCCTGCGTTCTGTGTCAGTGCGTTTTTGTTCCAACGCGGCATTCCGTGAGGCCGCGGAGCGAAGCGAAACAAGCAGCGATAGCGCAGGCCGCCCGTCCGGGCTTCAGGTGATATCAGCCGTGTGACGCAAAGTGCAGGGCGGAGCGAACTACGTCAGAGGCGCTCACCGCCGCTGAGTTACGATGTGAAGATGCCTACCAGGGTGACTTTTTCGCGCCTCGTAACGTGCGTGAAAAATTTTTAATTCAAATTGTTTTTTCTCGGTTGGACTGTTTGGAGGACGATCTCCAATTGCTTATTACGGCATATCTAGAATTGCTTATTACGGCATCTTAGAAATAGTAGCTGTCAGAAATTTGATTTAGCACTCGCTGAACGTGGTTACATTTTATTTACCACAATATCCGAACCATTCTCATTGCTTGTAGAGCTTCTATTCGCTTGTTAGCGGCGTTCTTAATGCGTCAAAATGGGAATAAATTCGCTATTTCGCCTGACCTCTCAAGAACTGGCCGGTGGAAGCCAAACGATTTTTGTATTCTCTAATTTGTTCATTGTAAGGTCCATTGGTATGTAATCTATTCATTAAAAATATTAGATCATTTCTCGACGCTTAGAAAAAATTTACTTATAAAAATTAATATTAAGGTGTTTCTGAAGCCGACGTTGCCGAACCTGCATCTATTTACATCTGTGTTCAATGGTTCTACAGGGCCCTGTCAGAAGATAAAACGTTGTCTTCTGAGGGGAACAGTTTATCTGCAAGGTTTTTAAACAAAAGGAGTTTTAATCAGGAGGCAATTTACAAATGGGATGCCACTTCATGTGCAGACTGCAAATCAGAAAATCGTGACAAGAAATAAACAGCAGCAGTTGATTTCGGTTTGCGCGCAGTGTATTGCCCAACACAAAGCACAAACCAGATCACAGTCTCTTCCATTCCGAAGCATCGGTGGAGGCCACGTAGGATGGACTGCCTTCATTTGACTGAACGTACTTCCACATGTGGAGCGTCTGAACTCCAGGCACTTTCTTTGCTGTTTTCCATTCTTCTTTCTTAATTTCGCGAAAGTCTGCAAGCCCCCTCTGTGGGAGCTCCAGAATGGTGATGCTCTTCAGCGTTCCTTAAATTGTGTCTACGAAGCCGCTGGATTTTTGTATGGCCTCACTTACAGGCTTCCGCAAATTGTGGTGTGATGCTCGATGTTTCACTAGCCCACCAACGCCGTCGCAAGCATTTTTGCCGTGTCCTGTGGCCGAAAACATCCATTTCGTCTCTTGACACTCACTGCGTTGTAGCTCATGAAACTGATATTCTTACTTGAAGTGAGAGGGAGCGCCGTCGCTCACATATGTTATCTTGGTGTAGATGGGCGCGTTGTCTTCAAGGTCTGGTTTGATTTTCGACAGAGCCAAGCATGCATGAGCTGAATCGTGAGACATGTCGTGATATATCCTGATATATTTTCTTTACGTGGCAACGCAGGTAAACACGGTCATGTGCTTTTTGTGCCAATGGTACGCTTGTACTGGGTCTGGTAGCACAACTGTCCAGTTTTCGGCGAAATCAAGATGCGAAACATTTGCACCCCTCTTGCAGCTGTGTTTTTCTTCATGTATTGCTCTTGCTTGCACAGATCTAATATAGTTGTGAGGAATCGATTTCATGGACATTCTTTGAAATTCTCTCATAAATGATGAAGCAGTCAGAGTTTTTTAACTAGCTCATCGTATTCCCATGTAGTAATCAACACCTCATCCTCGCTGCTCATTTCAAAATTTTCCAATGTGAAAATGCCATCTTGGGAACAGTGCTCACATTTCCTGAGGAAACATGACGCAGTGGGTTCTTGACATACGCAGAGGCTCTGCATATCTTCGGGAGAAGGCGACCTTCCGGACGCGTTCTGCAGTCCCAAGAGGCCCAACTGAAAGTTTGCACAGCACACGCAAACACACACTTGCCACTGTGGCGAGCATTTCACCCACTTAAGACGCAATGATATGAATTTTGTGAGGCCAACCTGGGAGCCAGGGTGAGCTAGCGTGTAGAGGCGCTATGCTTCTCGCAAGGACCACGTCATGAAGCGTTTAAGTACCCATTCCTTCTCTCCCTCCTTTTCGATTTTCACAACATCCTTTTTGTTCGGAGTCTTCTAGAGCAGTCGAGTGCATCCATGGTGTAATGGTCTAAAACGGCGGTTATGTCTTCCTGTCGTAGTTTGCATCTTGTAAATCTCTGCTGTGTTGACCATACACCTTCTTCATCCGCCATCTTCTTTATTTTTGGATAACGTGCCTCGTTGCCTCTGGAATAACTTCCTGCACATATTTCACGGTTAGGTTGCGTGGTAGCAGTGTCAGCAGCTGGCAACGCTCTTGAAAGGACGTACACCTATTGTAGGCTGCATGTAGGTTGTCTTCCCAGCTGCTGCATTGAGCACACTTTTCTTCTGAGGCACGCGAAGTCTCTGGGATATTGTATGCTGCCTGTATCCCTGATCGGATTTTCGTCAGCATAGCTCTTGCCACCTCTTCCTGCTTTCGCTTTGCATAGGAAAGTCTGAGGCGCTTTTTTAGAGTGCTCGGTGGCTTTAGCGGCGACATTTAGGAGGTAAGGCTGACACTGGAGTTTAAATCTTGTACCATTTCTTCCCCAGGGCGAAATTCTTCGAATCCTTCGGTTGACTCTCCCTGCATATTATTTATGTCTTCCTTGAACCGCGGTAGAGAGAGAGAAATAACATTTATTGACACCCGTCAAAAGGTTGTCCCGGATCCGAGTCGCAGCTCGGTCCCAGCCATGTCCTCCCCCTTAACCGTCGACCGGAATCTCCTGGATCTCGGCAGCGGCCAGGGCGAGACGGATGATAGTGCGTTGTTCTTTTTCGCCCTCTTTCAGAAGCAGTGCCTCCCAGGACTCAGAAGTGCTGTAAGGCTCTCCAAAGCTAGGACATGTCCATATCATATGGACCATGTCCGCTATGCCCTCGCAACGCTTGCACCTGGCGCTGAAAATCTCCGGGTGCCACTTACTATAGAGCTGCGGGTTCGGGAAAACTCCAGTTTTAAGCTTGCGCCACACGACCTCTTCGCTTTTACTGAGTTGTCTATTCGGTTTTGGAAATGTCGCTCTGCCTAATTTGTAATGATTTAGAATTTCTTGGTATGTATTAAGAATCTCATCGAACCGTAGGGGCTCTTCATCTCGCGAGGGGGATGGGGTTGCGTATGAGACGCCCCTGGGATCCCGGAAGGTAGCTAATCCTGGGGCCAGTGTGTGCGCTTTCTCGTTCCCCCTCAACCCCTGGTGCGCCGGTGTCCAAATGAGCGCGACATGTTCTGCCGGTGGTGGGGCACCGGCCAGCACTCGTGCTGCTACAGCTGAAATGCAGCCCGCGTCAAAGTTTCTGATCGCTGACTTTGAGTCACTGACAATAATTTTGACCTGTTTTTGAGTTAGAGCCAGCTCAATGGCCAGCTCTTCCGCCTCCGTTGCGGTAGAGTTTCGGGTGCTGCAGCACGCTACCGGACCCTCGTTTTCCCTGGTTGTTACCGAAACGCGCCCCGTACCGTCCGCGCATTCTGCGGCATCTGTATACAAGACGTCCTGTCTGCCATCAAATCGGGCTTGCAAAGCTACTGCTCTATCCCTCGGCCGGCTCTCATGGTAGATGGGATTCATGTTTTTTGGGAGTGGAGGTATCTTTAATTTGTCTCTAACCTGTGTAGGAACCTTTTCAGTACGTCTGGAGCATGCTCGTGGCTCATGCCCCAGCTTCTCCAGAATGGTGGGACCGGTACGGCTGCGCAACAGTCTCTGGTATTGCGAGGTTGTTGCAGCCTCAATGAGCTCTTCGAGGGTATTGGAAACACCCAGTCTCATAATCATGTTCGTCGATGTATTGGGTGGTAAACCTAGTGCCGTTTTTATCCCTTTACGAATGATAATGTCGAGTTTGTCTTTTTCTGCCTTGTGAAGCCGCAGATATGGCGCCACGTAGACTATCCTACTGATTACGAAAGATTGGACTAGCCTGAGGAGGTTAGCTTCTTTCATGCCTGCATTTTTGTTTGCAATCCGTTTCAGGAATCTACAAGTTTGACTTGTGCTGGCCTCTAGCCTCTGAATAGTTTCCGAGTTCCTGCCGTTGGCCTGAATTCGTAGTCCAAGAACTCTAATGCTTGCCACCGTTGGTATAATGTTACCGTTGACCCTGAGTGTGATTCCCGGGTTATATGGTCTGTCCTGCTTTATACGCGGACGCTGGGGCGATCGCACTGGGGGGAGGAAGAGCGCTTCCGATTTTTCGGCTGAACACCTTAGCCCGATCGGTTCTAAGTACCTTTCTGTAACATCGATTGCTCGCTGGAGCGTCTGTTCAATTTGGCCGTCACTGCCCCTGCACATCCACAGAGTCAGATCATCTGCGTATAATGTGTGGTTCAGCCCCGGGATTTCGGTCCGTTGTGCGGGGAGGCCAAGCATGGCGATATTAAACAAGGTCGGGGATAACACCGATCCCTGCGGTGTAGCTTTGTTGCCCAGTCGAATACCCTCCACTGTGTGTCCCCCCATACTGATAGTTGCCGTTCTGTCTGTGAGGAAATCACTTGTGTAGTTGTAGGTGCGAACTCCTATTCTAACGCACCCAGATTCTCCAGAATGGCCGAGTGCTTCACGTTATCGAAAGATTTCGCCACATCTAATCCAACGACCACCCTGGTGTCTACTATTGAATTGTATATGATGTGTTCTTTTAGCTGCAACATGACATCGCATGCAGACAAATGCGGTCTAAATCTGATCATGGTATTCGGATAGATACTATTGTCCTCCAAAAACCGGTTCAGCCGGGCCTGAATCACATGCTCCATCAGCTTGCCCACACACGACGTGAGAGAGATGGGACGCAAGTGCTCGAAACCCGGCCGTTTCCCCGGCTTCGGGATGAACACGAGGTTTGCGTCCTTCCATGCCGCCGGCAGCCGACCGGCCTCCCAACACTCCTGCATGTAGGCTGCGAGATGTTGGATCGACGCGTCATCCAGGTTTCTTAGAATTCGGTTGCTGATCCCGTCTGGACCCGCTGCAGTCTTGGTTCTCAATCTGTTTATTTGTGCTCGGACTTCAGCAACCGTTATCGGGCTATCTAGGTCCGGGTTTTCCTGGCCCCCGTAATCCGGTAGTGGCTGTCCTGTACCGTTTGCGCAGCTCAAATACCGGTCCCGAACTTGAGATATGAGAGTAGCCGTGGTCCCGTCAAATGTATGTACTAGCTTATGAAGTTGTTGTCTGGCCTCCAGTTTGGACTTGTCCGGATCTAGAAGATGCCGAAGCAAGTGCCATGTACCTGCCTTCCCGATGTTTCGGTCCAGTTTGTCGCATATGTTGCCCCAGTTTTGCCTCGTTAAAGCGAGTGCGTACTCTTCGATTTCTTTGTTAAGCACGGCCAATTGCCTTCGCAAGTTCCTGTTCCCCCTTTTCTGCGTGAGTCGTTTCTCGAGATCCTTCTTCTTACGCCAGAGACTGGCCATGTCACTATCTACTCCTTCGACGTCCTCGTCAACCTCCACCTCCTCCGTTGCTTCGCGGACCGATTGAATGACCTTTTTGAACCGCGGTAACAATTCTGACAGATGAAGTCACTTTCTCGTACTCGGAGAGCTTCTTCGGGAAGTATAACTTTTTGTGTCTTTATAGTGCGAAAATTACGCCCTTTTTCAATTTGCTGTTTGTGCCTTTTTGAGTAGTCGGCACAAAACGTTCGCCGCGGAAATTTCTTTATGAATGCAAAAGATCAGCGCTTCCGAAGATTGTCGCGGGACAGAAGAGCAGGTGACATATGCAGGGCTCAGGGCTGCTTTTCCAAAAAGAGGAGATGTACAGATGGATGGATTTTTAACACAGGCTGATGCTAACACAGACTGATGCTGTTTCGGTCTGGCGTACGAGCCCTCCAGCGCTCAGAAAATATGTGAGTACAGAAAACGACCCCACCGTCTACCAGGCCTGCAAAACGACACGCGAAGCTCGAGACCCGAATAACATCCGCTCGCCGCTACGACGGGCTGTCTCGGTCGAAGCTCGAAGGCTGACGCATAACTGCCAGGCGTTCGGGAAAGCGATGTGTTGCGATGGAAAGACGATAGTAGTGGCTAAAGCCTCGGTGCGGCGGCGGCGGCACACATGGTGCTATCAAATTCGGGATCGCGCCGGGCGTTATATAGCCGTAGGAGCGGCTGCTAAGCGCGGTTCATCCCTGGAGCGGCGGTAGCTCGGTAAAGGCATCTTGAGATTAGCGACAGGTGCATTAAATGTTTGCATAAACTACCACTAAACACACGTCACTCCAAAATAACGTGCATTAACATGCTAAAATTTGCTTAGAGAAATTTAATGCTTGAACGCTATCCATAACTGCTGTTTACACGATGCTCGACCGGGCGAGCGGCTGTGCCTCAGGATGTTGCGTTAATGCGTCACGTCGAATATTGGCACATATATTATAGTCCCACTGTTAGAAGAGTGCGAAAGCGAACAGGAGCTTTAAACCTTTGATTGTGGGAGAGAAAAACACTTACAAATTACACTTTTGAACTCAGAAACTGTAGCGTTTAAGATGTACCCATATGCAACCAATTGCGCGTCCTATAAGAGGGAATACTCGGGCGTCGTAGGGATTGAAATCATGAATTCTGTTTTGTATTTATTTTCATACTTTAAAACGATATAATGCAATACATTTTTAGAGTGTTATAATTTTTAAATAATGAGGATTGTTCAGCGAAATTTTAACGCAAATCGATAATGATTTTTTTTTATATTCGAGTCAAAGTTGTCAATTTTTTGGCATTTTTGAACTTCGACCAATTTTGAGGCCATATTGAAAGATATCTGTCAAATCTAGAGCTGCAGAACTTGCCTGAGGTGAGCAAAAGTAGCCGAAAAATAGTGAGAAAATATTCAATGGGGAGATCTTTACCCATCTTGCCCTAGGGCTGCCCTGAAAAGTGCTTTTTTTTCATCGCGTAGCTTCTGAAGCGAAGTTTCAAATTTTTTACTCGCAAGGTTGAGAGAGCAAAAAACCATTTTTTTATTTTTGCTTTTAGTACAAGTTGCAAAGACTTTCGGAAAAAAATGCTGGTGTGCGGAAAAAATTTATTGTGCATGCAATGAGGCTTCTAACTTGCAACTTTGCGAAGTGGCAAAAATGACATTCTCCACCTCTTGTGAAATACGATTTTTTTTTCCGAGAAAACTACGAAGTTTCTTGCAAAACTAAGGTTCATTCCTTTGTGTGGACACATTTACCCATCACATATAGAAATTTCATTGAAAACGCAAAATGGTCTTTGGACCTCGATTACCATTCTTTTCTGAACACGCCGTATAATATTGTCGCGTAGCGAGCTTCGCAGGTTTCGCGCGCCAGTTTCTCTAACAAGCTGAATGTGTTCTTCTCCCCGCGGTGCGACTGTTGCTGTCCGTGTGCTCGCTGCTGTGCGGGGAGCCATTAGAGGGGCTCACACACCGACATTTGGCAGAGCCGTTTTCTCTGGGGCGCTTTGTAAGCCGGCATTGTGCGGCTCCCTCCCCGGCCTTGTTTGAATGTTTAGTTAGAGCAAAACGCAGTAAACTGCGAGGGGACGAGGTCTCCCAAGGCCGCGTCCGGGCCACCAGAGCGGGCGCGCGGACCCCCTGTGGTTTGCAGGAGAGTCGCGCGAAGTGATTGCCTCGGGCGGCACACTGCCCGGCGGACCAGATATGCCGGAGACGAACCGGGAGGGCTGAAGGCGCGGACGGCGGGTCGCGTGGTGCACCGACTGCGAGGTTTGCGTTCCTTGTGTTTCGGGTGTCGTTTTGTGTGTTTGTATCTGTGTGCCGAGTGGAAATGCGCACGTCTTCGTGGTATTTACGCGGTGCTCTCGAGTAAACAACCTCGTGGGCACCGGCGTGCTATTAGCTGCTTCTGTTTTAAAGAAATCCTTCTCATTGGCTCCGACAACAGCATTTCCGATTGGCTACTAAAAGTGTCCCCAGAATCCTGGGCAAACGTATTTAAGAGTGGGTTTTTAGCGCGAAGAGGGGAGAGGAACGGCTGCGGTCCTGCTGCTCGGGACCGCTTCTCGGAAGATGTTGCGCGCCCCTTTGGCATGACTGCCCACGTTATTATTTACTCTTATTTGCTCTTGTGCATCAGTGTGTTCAGTTTAAATGATGTTTTAGGCCCATTTCAAATAAATCGAGTTAATTCATGCAACCCATCGACACCTGTTGGTCAACTTCTTCGAGGCGGCGGAGCCACCGTTCCGTCCCGACGTACGCTTCGCTACAATATATGAGCCAATATTCTACGTGACGCATTAACGCAACATCCTGAGGCACAGCCGCTCGCCCGGTCGAGCATCGTATGGATAACAGCCGTTATGGATAGCGTTCAAGCATACACTAGAAGGGGGATTCTCACCTGCGGCAGGTTTGTGACGTAATCGGCGCTTTCAATGATGACTTAGAAATGCAGTGTTCAATGAGCTACTAGGAAGTGCACTCTTTGCGCCCTCAGTCAGCACCGGGCGTAACGACTCAGCTGTTGCGGCGTTACCCTGCGAGCACTGGCATCGCGGCGGGTGCATGGATAAAGCCCATCAATAAACTAAACGTAACGACATCTCCTCCTTCCTCCTCCAGTGCCGGCGCTCCTTCCCTCGGCATCTCCCCTGGGTGCCGACGGTGGCGGCACCCAGGGGGGTGGAAGCTAGCAGACGCTCCCAACACTCGCCCTTTGGTGCTCAGTAGACCGCGCGTGCGTTTTCTGCCTTGGCTTCGTTCGAAATGAGATCGCGACATAGAAGATTAAAGAATTAGTTACTCAAATAACTGCCCCCAGCAGCGTTGGATTCATTTATCGAAACTTTTTGTGCGGCGATCGATTTGATTGCGGTGCAGGCGGTGGGGGTGGCGTGCGCAGCTGAAGATATCCTCACAGTGTTGCTTCCCAACGCTCGCGCTTTGGCGCGCATGTAGACCGCGCGCCCGTATCAATTGTTCGCATTTTCTGCCTTCGATTCAGTTGCAATGAGATCATGGTATGGGAGAATAAAAAATTTATAGTTATCCAAACAACTGCCCCGACCCATGTTGCACTGCTCTATCGGAAGTTTTTGTACTGCGATCGCTTTGATTGCTGTGCACGCACACGGTGGAAATGGCATGCGCGAGCGAGCTCGCGGCACAGCAGTTAACATCCTTGGAGTGTTGTTTTTCTACCAGCGTCTTTTGCCCAATCTTATTCAAAAATTAACTCCGCCAGTAGGAAGCGGTGCGACATACGACTAGACGTCCGGCCTGGGCTTTATATGGACGGATAGCGGTGTAATGCTGCTATAATATATTCTGCTCACAAAGGCGCGTTTGCTCGTGCAATCGGCTGTGCGTAGGCGCCTACTCATCTCAGTTTTAATTTTTATTAGTGCACCAAAACTTAGCGATTATTTCAGAGTTACTACACACCTCGGACACCTCGCAGACTAACTTTAAAAGGACGAGACTGACGGTAGTCCCTTACTTTCTGTTTGCAAACAGCTGAATGCGATGCCCTAGTTGCACACTGTAACACGATTGTGACCAGAAAAATTTTGATGTAGGGTTAATTGTTTGGGTGAGTAACAGCAATCAAGAACGGCTTTTAACCGCTGCTTCGCACGCGGCTACAGCGCTGCATGACTCACTAGAACGTTGTTTGTTTAAATGATTGTCATGTGCAACACTAATGTGTACTAATTTGTGCAACACGGCTTCCCCAGGACGCGGAAGCTTATGCCTTATGCTTATGCTTATGGCTTGGAAAGGTCCAAAGAATGAGCCTAAAAATGCTGGCGCCTCTCGCCACGGGGCGCCACCGGCGTCCACCGTGTTCGGCTGTGCGCACACTGAGCTCCAGCAAAATAACGCCTACGTCAAGGATCCTGACCTGGGATCGCAACCAACCTTTCTGCAGCAGTCCAACGCTATCCCCACCTGGTAATCGAAATGCCAAGTTTTCCGCTATTTCCTGTTCCACCAGCATCTCGCGGGCCGCCTACGCCGGACGCGCTGAGCTAGGTCTACATATGCACCGCCGGGGCCACGCCCCCTACGCTCGTCAACATGCATTCGCTGCCAGCACGACGGGAAGCTCGCCTAGCCATTCGACAGGCCAGGCATTGCCGACGCCACCAATGGTCGCCCCTACCAACCTCGATCCGCCACGGTGTTCTTCGGCTCTCCTGCAGCAGTAACAGCTGAGGGCAGGAAACTACATGAACATGCCAATCACGATCCAACAAGCGACGTCCGTCGACTCCCCGTGATGCGGCGACCAGCACCGTCACCTCCGCAGCTACCCCCCAAACTTCTAGGATGCAATGACAGACTTCACCGAGCCACCAGGTGAGCTTTCCATCTCCCACTTCCATCGCGCCCCTAACTCATTCCTTTCTACACTCGTCTTACGCTCAAGCCCTTCATCGCCCCTTTCACTCTCACCCCCCTCTCCTCTCGCCACCGAGAGCGCTTTTACTAACATCCAACAATCCCTTGCACCCATTCTGCTGGCCCTACAACATCTGACGGCTCCCGTCGAACAACTAGAGCAGCATCTCCTCTCCTTCACGTCCTTTGCCCCGTCCTCTCCTGACACCGACTCCAATGCGCCCCCTCGAAAGCGCGCCACTGTCCCCCAGTGCCTAATCTTGATACAATGGAGGAAGACCGCCATTATGAGTCGTATCATGCAACACACAACCCCACCCTGCAATATCCTAATTATTTGGCAGTGGAATTGCCGCGGTTTTTGCCGCAAGAAAAGTGCCCTCCTATAACGCATGCGGATTACAGGCATCAACCTAGACGTTATGTCACTTCAAGAAAGGCAGAGTACCTTTTCTCTTCGAGATTACGGCCACTTTACTCAGCCAAGGATTGTCATGAAGAGAAAATGGCATCAAACGTCACTTACCAGCGGTGCACCATCGCCACCATTCAAGAGTACTCATTCCACCTCCACTCAGAGGTGAATGAGCATGTCCACGCACACTCTACCTATCAGGGCCATCTTGTCACGATTTCACTGCTGCTGGACTCCCTCCGCCTCTAAAACCAGCATCCCATGCACCTTTAAACTCGGCTCTCACTGCCTCTCATACCTCTACTGCTTTCGTCATTTCTGGTGACACGGGGATACGACCGTACCTCAGCCTCAGGACAAAAACTCGACCACTTCACCAGCGTTCATCATCTCACCCTCCTGAATGATACGTCCGCCCGTGCCGACATGCGTGCTGTGGGGCACAATCTGACATACACTCCGATCTTTCGTGGATTCGTAGAGATTCGAGGAATAATGTTGGCGATACGATGGAGAGCGATCACGGTATTTTTGAATACTCTTTACTTCCCAGCAAGCCTCCCAGCCACCCGGAGCACTTTTTTTTTATCTCCTACTACCCTTAAGTGGGCCAAAGCTCGGCCGGCCTTCGACTCCTCTTTTCTCACGACACATACCCGGGTTTTAATGCTACTCCTGCAGCTTTTTCTTTTCTTTGTGTGACGCAGAAGGACCAAGCATATCGCTGAAATCGCTCAGTGCGGCCAGCAATGCTAGCGCCTTAAAAACCACAAGGATGTTCCTAGACGGAGGAGGCGGGGTGCACGATCAGCCAAGCCAGCACACAATTTTTTTTAACGTTGCGTTGCGTCGCAAGTCGCGACGTGACAGCGTTGAAGCTTATTCACACGTGACGTCGTCACTCGTGAGGAAACGCACAAACGGCCAACAGCGCGAAATGTCGGCGCGATGGAAGAACGCAGATATCACGCGGACTGATTCCAGAGCAGCGCGCAGTTGTTTCAGAGCCTTAACGGTGCGGCAGTTAAGACGCTTTCGATAAGTAAACAAAAAGTACGTCCGCGACGACACAGTCGTCGTTGTAAACGGCGTGCAGCGCGCGGATGGCTGACTGATAAGCGCAGCCGATAGGCGCCGCCGCTTCGGGCTGGCGGCGAAGCTCCGAAAACTGAAACTACGCGGCCAGACTCTGTATCGGCCTACCGCCGGGGGCCTGCCGATCGTCAAAAGATCTGCAGTTGCGGGCATGTCAGAGGGGCGCCAATGAGCAATGTAGCGTGGAGTTCAGGCCTTGGGACGAATATCTGGGTGATCGGTTAGTCGAGTACGTTATCGCAGCGCGACGCGGCACCACTTTTTGGGAGCCCGTCCGATTTTCTTTTCTCTTTTTCTTTATTTTTTTCTCACTATACAATGAAAAAAAAGAAGCCGTTCAAGCACGGCTTGAGATGTCCTTGGCCCCACTTATCAGGCACTGGCAGCAGCGAGAACAGCCCAAAAAACAATGTTCTAGGACGCAGCCATCTCAGTCAGTATAAAACAAAATGTACAACCATAAAAATTGAATTGTAGCTAGTGCACAAACATTCAACTGATCAAAATAAACTACATTACATTGCACCATTATCACATGGTACACAAGAGAGTAAGATTCAGCGGATGAACATGCCGATGAGATCAGAAAGTTGTAGTTTATAAATGTCGATACCTTGATTTATATAGTCATTTAACATATGTGGCAGCAGTTCATGCAGCATTTGTCGACCGTAATTAGTCCGGAAGGTAGATATTTTCCACAACGAGGCAGTCCTTGTGGTGTACGCTGAATCGGCTAAGCTTAGTCTGTCAATTTCGCTAAGGGTATTGTTTCCGAGCTTTTGACTAATATTATATTGTCGTGATAACCTAAACCTATATTGCTCACTAACTCTGGGTATATTGAACTGGTTAAAAAACTGAGAAGTAGATTGGAGGTATGGTACGTTAGCAATAACGGGTAGAAATTTCTTTTGTGTTATTAGTAACTTCTTTAGATTACCCGCGGTGGTTGTGCCCCATACTAGAAATGAATAATTTAGGTAGGATGCGAACAGAGACCTGTATATCATTAACTTAACGCTCTCAGGTAAAAGGCACCTGTTTCGATTTACTATGGCTATCGTACTGCTCAGTCTGTTCAACACAAAATTTACGTGGTCATCCCACTGCAAGTGTTCGGAAAAATGTACTCCAAGAACTTTAACGCACTGCATAATTTCAGTCTTCGAAGATTAAAATATTACGTCAGTAACTATGGCGGCCTGTTTACCTCTAGGTTGAAAAATTATTGCTTTTGTTTTGTAGAATTAACCTTTAGGTGGTTATTTCTCGTCCAGATATCTAACGCTCACAGGACATCGTTTGCTTTTACAATTGCGCCATTTACATTTGGAGAGGCAGTAAATATACTGGTGCCATCAGCAAAAAGAATAAATTTAGTTGGTGACGCTATATTAACCAGATCATTTTTATATGGAATGAAAAGCAAAGAGCCCAAAATGCTACCCTGTGGGACGCCGGATATGATTTGCTTCTTGCTCGATACGAAAGTTTTTAGAGAAACAAACTGACACCTATGTGTAAGATAGATTTTCAACAAAGTAAGTGGAAGCCCACGGATGCCATGGCGCTCAAATTTTTCGAAGAGAATATTATGATTGATATAATCAAACGTCTGAGTGAAGTCAACAAATACGCCTACAACGAATTGTTTTACCTCGAAATTGTGCAAAATATACTCTTTTTGATCCAGTAGTGCCAATTCTGTAGATCGGTTGTTTTGAAAAACCGTGCTGAGATGTTGTTACAATGCCCGGTTTATTGCAAAATGAATACAAACGCTTATGAATTATTTTTTCCAGGCGTTTAGAAAACACGGGAATGATTGATATCGACCTCTAGTTGTTGGCTTCATGCCTCGAACCCTTTTTATAGATGGTATTACACGTGCTATTTGCATTTCGGACGGAAATATACCCAAAGATATGGAAAGATTGTAGATATAGGCAAATACGGGGCGTATTATATCAATGACATATTTAATCGCCTTAATGTGCACACCGTTTGCATCGCAAGCGTGAGAGTACTTGAGACTTAAAAATATAGACTGCACTTCGTTTGTATCTGTGGGTTCTAAGAAGAATGAACTCGTATTTTCCTGACCTAATACATTATAGCAACCTGCGATACAACGTTAAAATATCTACGAACAAAATAATCATTCAATGTGTCAACCATAGCCTGCCCAGTAATTGTTTGATCCTGGTGGATAATTTCTTTAACTGCTTGCTTTCCTGTATTCCATCCCATTAGTGAATTTAATTTATTCCAAAGTACATCTGTGCCTGAACGGGATGAGAAAATTCGCAGATAGTGCATATGCCTCGCACTCTTCAGCTCCTTACTTAACGCGCTGCGAAAGCTTTTAAAGGCGCGAAGGTCAGCTTCATTTTTGGTTCGTATAAACTTCTTATAAAGGGCATCTTTTCTATCAATTTTCTTAATATGCGCTCGAGGAATCCATGGCCTACAATCATCTTTAACACTCTATGCTTCTGGACAAAGTGTTTTTTATAAATAGGAACAAATTGTTGCAGGAAGGTCTCAAGCGATTTCTGGGTGCGGTTCAGTTAGGACAGTATTCCAAAATATCTGGCAGATTTCTACTCGAAAAGCATCCAGGGTGGCTTGAGTCACAAGTTGATATATTATAGGTGTATCGGCGTTCGTAATATTACGACTCTTTGTTTGAACACTACAGCATACGGACATGTGGTCACTCGCAGAATAAGTAAGAACACAGCTCTTTACCGATGAAGTGCCATAATTGCTTGTAAACAAATCAATCAAATAAACAAACCGATGCCAGCCCCTGTGCGTCCGAATAAACGAGCTCCCGATGCCAGTGTCTTATAGGGACGTTTGCCGGGACTGTTGCGGCATTCCGGATTATCCGAATTAACGGGGGCTGAGGAGTAGTAATAAACGTTTATTTAGTTTGGTCGAATTAACCATGTCCTACTGTACAGTGGTCCCGCTGCTGCCAATTTCACAAATGGTATACATAATCCTCTCTCGTGGCGGCGCAAGGTTACCACCTGCAGCGGTGCGTTTTTTTTGCTACAGAATTTCAAATGTTTATCGCAAATAAATTTATTTTCCGTAAGATTTCCGGCGTGATTCGTAAAATCGTAAGATGGGTCAAAATTCGTACATTTTACGGCAAAATAGGAAGAGTTGGCAGGTATGCCTTTAGTAGCCATATCAGGCTTTACAGTTTCGAAAAAGGATTACCCTCAGCGCTGTGGGTGTACAGAATTTGGCCATCTCACTCCTGTTCCGAAAAGCGCACGTATTTGGCGGGCGCAAAGCAACGCCTACTAGCAGGCGTCACACCGAGGCGCCGAGTCACGTGTCCCCTGCCCCGTGTGGGTTGGGGCAGTGAGAAGCTGCAAGAACCCAGCACGGGCTGAAGAGCGGTTTTTGCGATGCAAATGCGGCGCAAGGCTTACCATAGCGGGATCCGCATCCGCAAACCGCCAGTGCACACGCGCTGACTTGTCCCGACACGCAGGCGTGCGCGCAGCTTACCGTACCTGAGGTCCTCGTGGCGATCTACGCGTGCAAAGTGGCTCCTCCCGGAAGCGGTTCGCGGTAGATTGTTCCAAAATGGCGAATCACGCCCTTACGTGTCCCTCCCTCGTGGCCCACCCCGCTCGCAACCTCTTCGGTTGCGCACGCGCAGAGCGATAGGTGGGGCCAGGCGGTGCCACTGCACGTGCGCAGCTGGCGTCCAGTAAACCGGTATATGTCTGCGCTAATACGTTTCCCCGATGCTAAATCCCTCAGGCTAGACAACTGGGTCCGCGGCACTGCGTTGCGTCATGCAAGGCTTAGGGAGCGAAGCGCGGTGGCGCCGTTTAACAGTCATCTCACGCCAAGCGTCTCAGAACGAAAGAGCGACTACCACCGATTCTTTCGGAAAAGAAGAAAAAAATGGCCTGATTGGCGATTATAAGAATGGAGTTTCAGGGAAGTATTTTTCTCGAAAAAATTATTCGCTCACGCGGGCGGTTTTTGATGTTTCCGCGAAGAAGGAAAAGGTGGTTGCAGAGGGGGAGAGAGATAAAAACGTTTAAGGCATGAAATGGTTGGGCGTGCCCTCATTCGAGGAGCCAAGTGGCTTCTTCCGCCGCTCTTGCCCGGAGCACTAGCGAAAGCATCTTCTGAATGAGAGTGAAGAAATTTTAAATGAAACTTGAAACAGGCTTTCGTGACAAATTTCAAGAATTTCTTTTAAAATTTCACTCGCTTTGATCTTTCCTATGACGTAATGGGGGGGGGGCGCGGAAGGGGCGGTCGCCCCCCCCCCCAAAAAAAACAAACAAAAAAACTTTTGCACATCTTCCAGAACGTCCGTTTTCGGACTCTCACAGGACGAGATGTGATTTTTGATGTAGAACTGAAAAATCTTTTTCGTCTCAAGTGTCAAGTAGTCCACTACTTTGTATGTTCACCGTGTTGCCGCCTGTCTTATTTCACACAATTCTGCGTTCTACAGGTTACAGGAATAAAATTCGTAGTTATTGTCGAGGTTATAAACATTGTTATAAACATAAAAGAAAGAGAGAGGGTGCCCGGACCAGCAACACTTTGCCAGGGTTAACTCCAATTCAAGATAAATGAAAAAGAAGTGAATGCTCCAAAAAAAAAATTATTTACGGAGAAAAACAGAGTAGTAAAAAAAATGAAAACTCAGAAGAAGAAGAAACAAAACGCACATCACAGTGAATGTTAGTCGCAGGCAGACAGCCAAAGTACAGCTGCAGTCCGCGAAATAAATAAAAAAAATGAGTATTGTCATGGTCACAGTAACAGTCAAAACAAAGCACCGAGTGCCGGCCACAACGAAAATCAGAAAAGTAAAAACATAATCAAAACAAAGCAAGACAAAACCTAAGCTACAACACAGTCAAGGACACAGTCGCAGTCACAGAGATGCTAAAGCGCCTATGGCCAACAAAGGAGCCCGGAGCCCTCCTCCGTGCAGGGCGTGGAGAAGAGAAATTAGAGGAAAGATAGAGATCAGCGTGAATAATTAGGAATTGTGTTACTTATGAGGTGAACCATTTGAAGGAGAAGAGCATCGTTCGCCATTTATTTTTCAACAAGAAAATCGCACAAAATTGCAGTGCAAATAAAATGAAAAAAAAAACGTTGTTTCTATTTTTTTTTCTTTTTTTAATATACGGTGGTCCGTCCGCAAAGCACAAACCTGAGGAAAATGGACATGCTTAGCGGCAAGGCGTCGTCATTTCGACGCCACTACAGCGTGCTCTGCTGCTGCGCAGACGGCGGCGGCTGCTCTGGATGAGCGTCGGTGTCCTCTGCCGTACGTCTAGTGGCGAGCATTTCTTCACTCGTCAAGCACGGGCTCTCAATGGCAAAGCGGTGCAGAAGGCCCTCGGGAAAAGAGCTCAAGGTCTCCATCCCTCTGCAAGCACGATCTTGCTGCAGAAGTTACCTCCCGCAGCCGACTGCCGAGACACCGGATCAGACGTGCGGCTGCGCTGCGATGCTACATGGAGTCAACCGCGTCTTCCAAGCGCGGGCATTTCCAGGCGAGTAGACACGAGCCACACGCACACTGTCAAGCGTTGAAACAAATTTGGGCGGCTGAAGCGAACTGCACCGCTCACACAAGCACTACCGAAGAAACACACGCCATTCGTGTTTAAGGCGTCTGAGAATGCCTGCATGGTGGAATGCCCTTATTAATACCCGCAACACCTTGAATTAGCCTTTCTCTTTACCGGCTTTTTTTACCCGCGTGCGTCCGTGCGTGCGCGCGCGCGCGCGTGTGTGTGTGTGTGTGTGTGTGTGTGTGTGTGTGTGTGTGTGTGTGTGTGTGTGTGTGTGTGTGTGTGTGTGTGTGTGTGTGTGTGTGTGTGTGTGTGTGTGTGTGTGTGTGTGTGTGTGTGTGTGTGTGTGTGTGTGTGTGTGTGTGTGTGTGTGTGTGTGTGTGTGTGTGATCCCACCATTGTCATGCCTCCTTGCAAGTCAACTGCGGCGGCTGGGAGCCCAGTTAGCTTAGCCTTCAGTCGATCAAAATTAGCCGAGTATTACGAAAAATCTTTGTATGTAATCGTTCGGCAATTATTTCTCGTAAACTGGAACTCAGGCACTCAGTTCCAGGATTTCTTGCGTGTCACTCCACTGAAGTGAGGCGATATGGGCGACTGAGTTATCAGGTCCGGCAACGCTTTAGCACTGGTTAGCAGCATCGTTTTTCAAAGTCTGTGCTCGCATAAGTTTCCTCGTCATCAAAGGCTTATGGCTTATGGGGGTTTAACGGCCCATAACGACTCAGGCTATGAGGGACGCCGTAGTGAAGGACTCCGGAAATTTCGATCACGTGCGGTTCTTTAACGGGCACTCGCATCGCATCGTACACGGACCTCTGGGATTTCGCTTCCATCAAAATTCGACCGCCACGGCCGGTATCGAACCCGCTTCTTTCGGGTCTGCTGCCGGGCGCCATTACCACTGAGCAACCGCGGCGGCCTCCTCATCAAAGATAAAATTTAACCTTTCCGTTTTGTTTTTTCGTACCGTATCTTTTTATGATAAGACGGAGTGGTGCCGCACAGAAACATGCGACAATTTAAAAGGCATCTCCAGCGTTTTTTATACCGGCTTCCCTTAGTCTCTCAGCTTGTTCACTGAAGCTCTTGTTAATCATATGGTCACACGATTTTGATAACGTCGACGACAAAAATGAAATAATTCACAATTCGCCAGATTACATGGCTCGGAAATCAAAAGTTGATATCTTGGAATGCGCACCATGGAGGTTTACCATTCACCCTGCAGTTCTGACCTGGGCCCCACGGATTCTATGTCCTTCATAACCAAAAGAAATTTCGGCGCGGGCGACGATTTCCTTATGGCATTGCTGTCAAAGGATTGGTTACAGGCTCCCTGCGGCAACGAAAAGTTTCCTTCCGTTGTGATGACAACCGCAACGGCGAAGTGGAATTAATTTGTTGATGTCAAGAGCATTACATTGATATGCAGTAAGCTGTAAATATCTCCGCAAATTTTGTTTCCATATTCAGGTAGAAAATTTGATAATTGAACCCTGCGCTGATTACCCTCATCAAGAACGAACGGATGGGGAGGGGGGGGGGGGGCACTTGGTAAACGAATTCACTTACTCAGGGTGTGTATGGCAGAGAAAAAAAATCTTTTTTAAATGTGAAAGCACCCTTCCACGGTGGCTCACTGGCTTTGGCGTTCGGCTGCTGATCTCAAGGTCGCGGGTTCGACATCGTTCGTGGCTGCTGCATTTCGATGAAGCCGAAATACAAAAACGCCCTTGCGGTGTGCGTTGTTATAGTGCCATGTGTACCCTTTTGTAGCTTTTGTACGTTAGGCCTCACAAAACTTTTTCGGCGTTTTAAACCACCATTGTTTTACACTTTTATAAAATCCCGCACAAAAGAATTTTCAATACCTTGTGTTTGGAGCATGATAGCCTTAGATGCTTATGCGACACTAAACACAACGCAAAGGTGCAGATTGTTTTTCAACGTTGGTGCATTTTGATGTCAAGTATAGTTTTTCGTAGTTTTCAAAGTACAGCATGCCCCCCCCCCCCCCCCCACGCTTCTAATGATGGCAGAAATATTTACAGGTCGTGTGAAAAGGCGCTGTTAGGCAATAAATTCCCACTGAGTTATGAATGTGACGAAGTACTGTGCGAAACAATGCTTGGCCTCTTTGAGGTCAATGCCTTTTTTGAGGTGTATCCGCAGGCAAGTTATTTCGACGAAAAGTGCGTTCTCGGACTGTAGCTACAGAAGGCTGCGAGTTTCCGAATTTAACTCTTCAGTTCATTCCGAGCTAAATAAGGCGCTTCGGGAAGCGCAGCGTGCCCGCCACGGTCACTGCTCCCGCCCATCCTCCTCCTCTGCTGGAGCTGCGCCCCCTTGAGCTTTGCACCCGGCTGCGCACCTCACCCCAGTCGTGACGCCGCTGGGCACACAGTCTGCAACGCGGCACCGCAACACTACTGGGGCAAGGTACTGCTAAGCACAACGCACATCCCGCCTTCTTACTGTTGATAACAGCGGTGCGGGTGCGGGCTAGTTTGTGATCGGTAGTAAACGTAAACTTCGGTAAACACATGTAAGAAAGACGACGAAGCTCGTAAAAAGGGCGCATCATGCAGACCAGCCTTTGGAATGACCTTGGAAAGTCTTGCCTCACTTGATTAACGAATGTGTCTCAAGGCAGATTTGAAGTCGAGCGGCTATACCAACCATCTGCTTTGTGCTGTAGCTGAGGGCATCTTCAAAAAACAGAAGGTTGACAGTGACAGGGTGATCAAAGAAAAACCAGAAAAAAAGGGTTGTAGCCTTGCCATACAACCATTCTTTGTCTCACAATATCATGAAGATAACATGGAGAGTGAACGTAAAAGTCGTCCTGTCAGCACCTCAAAAACTAAGCAGGCTTTGCAGGCTGACGAGCCCTTCGGAAAGTGAAAATGTAGGCTGTCAGACACGACATGCCAACAAGTATGTTTGTGTTGAGGGTATCGTCTATGAGGTACCGTTGTCATGCGGCTGTTTCTCCGTGGGCCAGAGCGGACGATTTGAGTACGAACGTCTGCGAGAGCATGCCAACAGTGTGTGTCAGATGCCTGGAACACTTTCAGTTCATTGCCGCGACTGTGACTTCGAGGGTGGCAGCCACTGTGCTCCGGATTTCGCACATTCTGTGTTGACAGCCATCGGAATCTATGGAGATGGACAGGACATAGAGTGGCTGCGTAAATGCACCATCAGTCGCATTCCCGAAAGAAGTAGGTTATGTATCTCAGAATAAACTACGAGAATGACTTTCATTTCGCATTGTACGCTATTTGTGATGGTGTCTTTTTTGTTCCCTTTTCATGTGGCTATATATTCTTACCTATCTTTGTAATAAAATTTAGTTTGAAGTTTTCGCTCGTCCGTCGTCTTTCTTACGTCCATGTGTCTACCGCGCTTTACGTTTACTCAGCAAGTATCCTGTGGAAGCAGCCAGCTTGACGTAATGAACCACACGGAGACATGGAGAGGACACATACGTCATGTGGTTCCAATTACCGTGCTTTGCCCCACCGGAGTGCGGCCGTCTTCGACCAGAAGAACGACGCGCTTAAGATCGAGCACGAAAGGACCCAATTTCCGGGGTCTCGTTCCCGGTGGTTCTCCTTTGGCGTGCCTGCCTCGCGCGTCGGGTGATGACGAACAGGTGTCGGCAACACGAGGGCCGCCACGAGTGGCAAGAGATTATCACACGCGAACCTACCGCAGTCTGCGCTGCTTCGATGGCATCCGCCTCACCCTCAAACACGTGACGGGGGCGTGTCCACAAGGGAGAGGAAGTGTTGTGCGCAAAAGTGAACGTTTCAGGCCGCCGTCAGCGAGTGAGGCCGACTCTCCGCTCTTGGCGGTGTACGTTATGTAAATAAACCCGGTCGTGTTGTTTCGCCATCACACAACTCCTTCACTCAGCGGCCCTATTGTCCTGGTGTAAAGAGCGTCCTTTTGACCAAGATTCTGTCGAGCCGCTACACCGAAACCCCCATCCAACATTGGTTGCCAGCGGTGAGATGAACCGGGTAACAAGGTGCTGCATCTGCGGGTGAGTGTTGGTTTTTGGTTTGCATCCTCGAGGCTTCAAATTCTGCGTTGATGTTTTAACTGCTGGTTGATCGGATGTCTGTAGCACAGGGGTACAGTAGCTCAGAATCACGATGAGCGAGCAAGACCAGCATTTAAATGCAGCGACCACAGACATGACGAGGTTGTCGAGGGCAGGACTGTTGTTCTTGTGCAATGGGTTGCCGGTCGGTGTGGATAAAAAGTATTATTCAGGTAATCAAGAATCCTTGCACGGAGTAAGAGGATGATTGTGAGATTGCTTGGGAAAATGTGCAACGTTGGGTAAATGACCGGGACAGAGAAAGGTAAGATGCAGAAGTGAAGCGGCTTAAACTCTAGCTTGAGATGCAGCGAAGGGCAGCGCACACCGGGAAAGGCAAAATCTCAGAGAAATGGAGTGAGGCTACTTCTCAGATTATATCCACAAAGTCTGTGTCTGTAGGCGAGTTGGTTAATTGCGTCACCACAAGGGAAGCGGCAGAGAACGCGTCCGACCAGTAGCTGCTCCAAAGAAAGCCGCAGTAACTGTCCCGTAACTGTCACGACAAAGCTGTCCATTGCCACTCCTACCTCACTTGGAGGAGAATCCTCGCACTCGTGTCGTTGAGACGCTATCTCGGAATGCTCTCTCTTAGCATTACGTCCAACTACACTGGACACGGTCTCGGATTCTGCGGCTTTCCTTGGACTACCGTACCGGTTGCACACGTTCTCTGCCACTTCCCTCGTGGTGTCGCGATTTACCAACTCGGCTACGGTCACAGACTTTGCGGGTCTTGCCTGCGGACCTATTTCATAAGCATCGCTTGCTCTTTCAGGAGTTCCGGCTCTCACAATACCGCCTTTTCTTCGCAGTTCGTTTTCAAGCTGTATACGCTTTAGATCCCTTTCGGCCTTTTCAGCTTCCCATTTTTTTTCTTTCTTTCTCTTTTTCCCACTCCCGATCAGCTTCCTCCTTACGTGCTTTTTTTTTCTCCCGATCGGCTTTCTCTTTAGCCTCCTGGTCGGCTTTCTCTTTAGCCTCCTGGTCGGCTTTCTCTTTAGCCTCCTGGTCGGGTTTTACTTTGCGGGCTTTTTCCCCTTGTACCAAATTCCACTTATCTACCAGCAACTGATCGTTATGCTTGACTTGTTTAAGAATGAATTCGCCGAATTCAATTTTGGTTAGTTTGCTAGGCACTTCAACCGACAGTTCCTCGCATATCAACAGCAAGTCCGACTTGTACAATTTCATTAGGTCCATGACAACGCTTTCTCCGCTTTGGCTCTGCTAACACAACAATGCCTTGAGAATAACCCCTCTCAAACGACAAAGCCCTGATTCCCAGTCAAGATTATTCTCTGGATCTTAAAACCTGGCGAATCCCATTGCAAAAGCCAAAACGCTCACCCGTGGAGAAAGTACGATGTCGCACGGTCCATCCCAGCTGCTGCCAACCAGTGTTAAGAACGGGCCACAATCCCACCGCTGGAACCAGTGTTAAAGATGGGGCTTCTATCCCACCGCTGGAACCAGTGTTGGAGACGGAGGGGTCCTGGAGATGACTAACTCGTTTAGCCCCGCAGGTCCCGGCTCCGAATGACGATGTCGGACTGCGTTATCGAGGAAACTGTACAGAAGGGTTTATTCTACATATTTACAGATGAGAATCGAATCGAAATCGAATGCTCCGATCACACAACAACATCCCGTTAAATACGGTTCGCGTTCCCCAGATCCCTGACTGGGGAACTTAGTTCAAATAACGTTGTCCAATCGGATGGGCCATTGATGACGCTGGCGGTACCACCCACGGCACGGGGCGGTGCTGAAGCTCTCTCGCTCTCTCATAGCTCGGGGGATGAGAAGGGGGAACACCAACAAACACTGAGGTGTCGCCTTGTCCACTGGCGCTTGTCTTCTGTGCGTTGCCGCCGCGGGAAAGGAGAATCCCGCAGTCTCCCCGCATGTGGTTGAACCTCCTCGAACTCCCCCGCCGGATGGCCGAAGCACGAGACCCCTTTGACACAGCGTCTTTCAATTAGCAGCCTCGCTCAGCGTGACCCTGCGTAGCATCATCCCGTCCGGTGACCCGAAGGCCAGCTCGGCCAACGTATACCGCTGCTTCCGCCGTGCTTCCTGTGCATCTCTGCTTCCACCGTTGCTGCTGCTGTCGTAAGCTCTCGCCGCATCTTTGCCTAACGACGACACTCGTCTGACAGTAATTTCTCCCAGGTCCGTGGGAGACAGCGTCCTTCGATCGGTTCGGAGGTTCGGTGATTTGGAGTGCAACAACCCCGGCCGTCGTCGTCTATGCTTCTGCCGCCGGCGCCAGGCCTCGTCATATCCCTTGCTTCGCGATGAGTCACACCCGGCTCCCAGGACCACGTTGTCCACTCTTAACAGCGGCAAGAGAAAAGGCAAATCGCTGTGCGAGCTTCCTTGCGCGTGACTTGAGGGGGAACTATCGTGGACATATGCGGATTCCCCGAACACTCCAGGAGAGAAAGACGCGTGTGCGGGATTTTTCTTGGGAAGCAGCCAGACAGGAGCACAGCCGAAGAGTCGGACTCGAAGCGAGAGGGGGAGCGGGACAGTACTTGTTGCAGCCTGTTGTCGACCAGCAATTATGGGCTTTGCAAGTGCTGCCAAGGACCTCTCCTCTTGTCGAAAGGGCGGAAAGACGCTAGCGAAGGCAAAGGGTGGGTTGGCTTCCTCTCCCTAAGCCCCTGCAGCTGAAAAGGTGGTTAGCCCGCGACCCCGACGCGCGCTGCTGAAAAGGCCATTGTTTGAGCGCGGCAGAGGGAAATAACCTTTGTCATAGATCGTGCCTCTACTGGGCCATTTCTGGTAGCCGATTTTGTTTTGTTATTTCACGTAAAGCTACTAAAGAAAGGCTACCGATTAGATTGAGTTTACTTTTGTTTCTCACTTTCGACGCAGGAAATTTACGTGCATGGGCGTGTCAAACTTCGTGGAGATACCAATGGCATGTTGCTGAGTAAAGGCGAAAGTTGGGCGAGTTGGTGGACGTTCACGATTAAAAAGTAGCGCGAAGGAATCATTAAAGTAAGATAGGACGACGCAGACAAGCGTTATCTGAGCGCGGGCGTGCGTTGCCCTGTCCGTCTCTATTTCTTTCAGTATTAGAGAAATCTTAAAATTGGAAAGGCAATTAAAAACGAACTAATGGAGATACGTTGATTAAACTGCGCACACTGCACTACTATATTTTCCTCCCAAAATAGTGAAAATATTGATGCTGCGCGCTCCGTTAAGCGACAGATATTTGTGCCCAAAATAACTAAATTTTGATGTATTTAAAAGGCCGCCGATCACATAAAATTCAACGAGTGCACATGTCGAAATGTAAAGTAATATACTAATGTCTATTTTCTGTGTAGTCCAAACGAAACTGTCCTAATTTATGTAGTTTCTTCAGAAAAGTTATCTGAAGTAGGTCATGTCGAAGAAACTACCGAATTGGTCATCTGCAATACCACCTCTTGCGCAGTTGTTAATGCAGTTACGCTGCAGCGGTGTGCATCAATTGACAGTGCACATTGAGCTTCCAAACGGTGCCTACACTGCGCTGTTTGAACTAGAACATCGCGCACAATGCTCGCGCGAACAATGCCTAAAAGGCAGCATTCGCGCTGCCGGCGTGGTACCCCCGCTTGCGGCACTGTAGGTGACGCCTCGCGAAAAGAAAAAAAAAAGAGAAGTGCCTGCATTTGAAAGTGTTCTGAACAGTTTTCTTCTAAGGGATCTCATTTGCGTACTCACAATTAGTTTGTTGATCGTGTTGTTCGGAGATTAAGCGAACGAAACGGGGCTGCCGAAGTATGTGGACAATTGCTGTAGCAATGCTATGTATAGATGGTTTTTACGAGTTGCGGAACTCAGACAATTAGTTTAAGGAAGAATTGTGCCAGTATGCGAATGAGTATGACTTCACAAAAGAAACTCTAGCCTCCCAGGGCGCGGACACATGGAAGGGCGGTCAAGCAGCAGAGACAGCGATGATGATGGACGACGGAAAAGCAGCCAAGGCTTCGAGGCACGCGGGCGGAGCGGCCGCCGCGTGGGAAGCGCCTTGACGCTTTTGCTGTGGGACCGCGTTGCAGGCCTGCGCATGTTTTTTGCATTCACTGAGTTGTGTTTTTTTAGATCATTTGCGAGCTGGGGTATGATGACTATTCGGTTTATTCTCGTCAGTAAGATGTATCAAACTTTGGTAGTACACGCAGCACCCTATGATCATTTCTGCCGCTATTCTTATATTAGGGTCCCACGACGATATATATATATATATATATATATATATATATATATATATATATATATATATATATATATATATATATATATATATATATATATATATATATATATATATGCGTGACACGAAGGCATCCTGGCAGCGTCGGCCTTGGTTCTTTCTTGCTGAGCAGCAGAGAACAGGCTAGAAACCCCGCTACAACGGGACGGTAAATTGCACATGACAGGATATTCAATTGAATACTCAGTACCAGTAAAAGAACTCGGAACCTAAACTTTTTTGGAACGCCACCAAATAAGAAAACCATGCTCCACGTTGTCAAGGAAGATACATCTGCAGAGGTTAACTGCAGGAAACGTTTGTTTACAATATGCGCACAATTTCAGTAGCCTGTGCGCTTTATTGCACTTATCCCCACGTAATATTTCGCGATCGCTTGAATACATAGCATATAGCTCCCGCTTTTCATTGCCGCCGCATGTTCAAATTTAAGAATGTTTTCAGCGAACTGAGAACTGCTCGCGAGCTATACTCTGTTCTGCCTTTCTGAAACCCCGTCATTGCATTTTGAGTGAATCGTGCTAACAGAGCGCATTGTTTACATTTTGTCGAAAACAAATCCGGCTGCAAAATGAAAACGCTCCTTTTCTGCAACCGAAACATGCTGCTACAGTCAGCCTTACAGGCACGCTGTTACCTGGTTATGTTAATGATGCATGTTCACAGAAAGGAAATGAGGCTCCGCTATAGTTATATCGTAGCACAAGCCACGGAGTTTAGCGAACGATGAAAACATACAGAATAACTCAACTGTTGCTTGGCAATAGTCCGAATCTCTTTTGCATAAATATATAATAGGAATACTTTTCTCTCCTTCTATGGAGAACCATGCAATGCCGTAAATGAATATACATGGTTTTCGATTTCCTTTAATGCATTGTCGGCGAACCTCTCCCGGCACGTACTGCAGTTCCTGACGTTTGTAGTAATCTATCCGGATATGTGTGCCAGCACATCTAACCTCAATGTACGAGGTCTGTTAGAAAAGTATCCGACTTTATTTTTTTTGCAAACACCTTATGGATATGAAACAAACGCGCTTGCATCAGGCGCCCTTGAACCTTCGTGCGCATGCACGAATTTTTTCCTGCCTGCCGATAGCGTCAGTCACTGGGACGTAGCATTTGAGTGAGGCAGTGCGCAGCGCTCTCGTCGGTTTCTTATTGCAAGGAAAATGGCGGAAAATAGAGAGCAGCAGCGCTACTGCATCAAATCTTGCTATAAACTGGGTGACAGCCAAGTGGAAACCATTTGGAATAATCAGACGGCTTTCGGTCACGATGCTATGAGCAGCACACAGATTAAGCAGTGGTGCAATTGATTTAAAGATGGCCGCACATCGGTGGAGAGTGAGCCACGCTCCAATCGGCCATCAACATGCTGAAATGACCACGTCATTGCCGAACTGAACGCTGTGGTGGTGCGGGACCGTTGCGTGACTATCCGAGAAATTGAGGAAGAGGTGGACATGAGCAATTTTTCCGCACATTCCATTATCACCGAATATTTGGCCATGGAGAGAGTTGCGGCGAAATCCGTGCCGAAGCTGCTCACGGTGGAGCAAAAGCAGCTTCGTGTTGAAGTCTCAAAGGACATGCTGGATTCCACAAACAGTGACCCCGACTTCATCAACATCATAATCACTGGTTACGAGTCTTGGGTGTACGGGTACGACCCGGAAACCAGATCCCAGTCGTCACAGTGGAAGCGTTCCACGTAACCAAGACCAAAGAAGGCCCGCGAAGTGCGCAGCAATGTGAAAGTGATGCTGACTGCTTTCTTTGACTCCCTCTGTGTGGCAGACCACGCGTACGCACTCCACAGGGTCAAACAATGACCAAAGAGTACTACAGGGATGACCTCCGTTGCCTACGTGATGCTGTGCGGCGCAAGAAACCGGAGTTGAGGTCAACAGGAAAGTGGCGCATCCATCACGACAATGCTCCTGCACATTACTCGGACTTGATTCAAAATTTTTTGGCGGAAAACCAGACTCCTGTAGTTCAACAGACTCCTTACTGTCCTGATATGGCGCCTGCGATTTCTGGCTGGTTCCCAAAATCAAGAGTCCATTGAAAGGAGCGCGATTTCGGACAAGGAAGAACATTATGGCTGCAATGACAGCTGAGCTAAACACTATTCCGAAAGGGGCCTTTTCGGAATACTTCCCGCAATGGCAGCAACGCTGGGAGAAATGTGTGGAGTCCCAAGTAGACTACTTTGAAGGTGACTAGGTTTGCAACGCTCCATTTTTGCAAGTTTTTTTTCTACGGCAAAGGTCGGATACTTTTCTAACAGACCTCGTATGTGTTAAGAAATTCCTCGTTTATATTATTCTGCACTATCGATGCGATATACCGCATCAGAAAATTCGTACATACATGACACATGACTTGAAGAGTTTGCACAAAACTTGCGAGTGTTGAGTCTGCACTATTTGCAGCTGACCTTTACCGCTTCCCATTGCGGTCTGAGCCATTGCTATCAATTCGCCCACAATCAGTACGTGCTATAAGGTATCAGCAGTGTAAGTAAAGTGTTCGAAATCTGTCCCTTCCATTGAAAGCGACAATGGGTGTCTTATACTCTTCCTAGTTTCGTGAGAGGGAACTCTCTTATGTTGCTTTTAACGCCAAAAAATATAAAAGAATATATCCGTCTCATCGTTCGTGATGACGTACAGCAACCCTCCGCCTTTTTTTTCTTTATTACGTAACCGCGCCTCTTGCGAACGTGCACGCGAAGGCACGAATCGAGAAACCATTCGAGGAATGGTTGAGGATGTTTCATTTTCCAAGAGACCCAGCCCCGCAAAAAACTTGTGTGTCTGGTGCGGGTCAAGCGCGAGAAGTGGCGACCGACCAACTCGTCGCGTGTTAGCAGTGCAAGTGCCGCATGTTGGTCCAATGCTATGTTTATGCGATTTGTAAATATTGTATGTGGGTATGTTTTTTTTTATTCACATACCCTAAAGGCCCTTTACAGGCATTACATAGGGGGGCTGAAAAACCCATAGTCACTGTAGTAAGTACATAACAAAGTGAAATTTGAAACCTGAAAATGAAAAGCATAAACAAACGCGCTCCAGTAAAGAGTGAACATAACTGTGTCAATGAAAGACTTGATAACACACACACACACATAGACCACAATGCAGAAGACAAAACTCAATCCTAGCAACAGTGTAATAAGAATAACTAAGCGTTGAGTAAGCACTTCAGTTTTTTTTATTTATTTAAATACCCTAAAGGCCCAAGTGGGCATTACATAGGGGGGGGGGAGGGCATGAAAACAACACAATACAGATTATTGGCACACAGTAGTTAACAAGTACAAAGAATAACTATGTACAAATTGCAAGTACACATCACTGCAGTCGCTGAAAGATACATAGGTTGAGCGTGTAAGACTTAATGCTTCGACAATACTGAAAATATCACGGTGAATTTTTTAGGCCAAGGTGCGATGAAAGTTTTGTTTGGAAATGTGATAACTCAGTTTCGGAAACTATGTCAGCCGGTAACGAGTTCCACTCTGCCATGGATAATAGTAAGGGTGATGTTTGATATCTCAGTGTTCGTGCGAAGATGGGTTGCACTTTGTGGGAATGATCAGACCGGGATGAAACATGATGGGCAGGGGCGATGCGATCAGCTGTGAACGGGGAGCCATCGTAGTACAAGGAATGAAAAAACGATAAACGAGAGAACTTGCGTCGAGTGATAAGGTCGGGAATACTGATAGTTTGCTTCAATAATGACACACTTTCATACGGTGAGTAGGAAGAAAGGATGAACCTGACAGCTTTATTTTGCACAGACTCAAGACGGTTAATTAATGAAACGCTACTTGGACTCCATATTAAAGATGCATATTCTAAAGCTGACCTTATGAGTGTAGTATACGCGCGAAGCTTTGTCTCGGGGTTGGCAAGATATAGACGACGTTTGATGAGTCCCAGTTTCTTAAATGCTTTGTTTGTGATGTGATTTATGTGGGTGTTCCAGCTTAAATCAGCACTGAGATAAACACCTAGGTACTTAAAACAATCCGTTCTTTCAACTGTATTCTCATTAATTGTGTAGACATTAGAAGGTATATTAGTGCGCGTGGAAAAGGTCATCAACTTTGTTTTTTTTATATTAATTTCCATCTGCCATAGCTGGCACCATTCATTTAGACGCACTAAGTCGGTCTGTAGAATAACTGCATCAAGGGGGGTGACTATCCTTCTATAGATCACGCAGTCGTCAGCGAACAGTCGCACGTTAGATGCTATGTCATTAATGTAAATTAAAAATAGTAATGGCCCTAAAACGGATCCCTGTTGGACTCCCGATATGACTCGTGAACTGCTCGATGAATACTCTTTAATTTTGACGCTTTGGGAGCGATTACTTAGGAATTCTCTGATCAAACGGATGATATCGCGATGCAGTTGTAGGTTGTTTAGTTTCTTCATTAGTCTTATGTGGGGAACGCGATCGAAAGCTTTTGAAAAATCTATAAATATGGCATCAGTATATATTAATTAGTGTACCGATTCATGAAGATCTGTTAAGAGCTCAAATAGCTGTGTTTGACAGGACTTTTTTTGCCTAAAGCCATGCTGGTTAGCAATAAGCAAGTTATTAGCGTTTAGGTGGGTCATTATGTTTGAATAGAGGATATGTTCAAGCAACTTGCAACAAATCGATGTTAGTGATATGGGGCGATAATTTTCCGGTGACGTGCTATCACCGGATTTAAAAACTGGGCTGACGTTTGCGGTTTTCCAGTCATCGGGAATGCATCCTGTATCTAAAGACTGCTGAAATATTAAAGTTAGTAAGGCAGCCGACACGTGCGCGGTAAGTTTAAGAAGTTTGGTATTCGTCTGGACCAGGGCTACAATTAAGTGGAAGTCGTTCAATAGCTCGGGCAACACCAACTGCGCTAATGATGATTGGTTCTGATGGATGAAGCACTAACGGTTGTTGAGGTTCACGGTAATTAAAAGGCACTGATTCGGTTGTAAAGGTGTCTGTAAAATGCTTGTTGAATAGGCCAGGCATTGCCTCTGGAGGTGCCACACGTCCGTCCGCATCTTTCAATACTGGTATCTCATGGCTGCCCTTAGGGTTTATCACTTGCCAGAATTTTGCAGGGTTGGTTTTTAACAAGTCGGGTAAAGTGTGGTTAAAAAATTTGTTTTTAGCCTTCTTTATGGCGATTTCGGTCGTAGCAGATACGTCTTTGTACTGTTGCCAGGCGCTGTCAGAGTTAATTTCCTTAGCTCTGCGGTACACTCTTTTCTTTTTGTTTAGACACTTCTTAACATCTTTTGTGAACCAGGGGGAGTCAGTTCTTGTTTTGACGTGTAATTTTGGGATGCAGGCATGCTCGATTTCCTTCAACGTATCGCGAAATAACAACCAATTTTCGTTTGCCGTGCGAGTTACAAAGGTGGTTTGAAAAATATGCGCAAAGTCTCTTAGCATGCGGTTCATTTTTTCATGATCGCATTTCGGGTAGTTTAGGATGCATTTGGTCGTAATATGCTTGGCAGGAACGTACATGGGTACTAAACTGTGGACGAATCTGTGATCGCTTATCTCTTCGAGTACGTAGGTGCGGGAATGAGTAGGATGGTTTGTAAATAAGAGATCTAGAACGTGATCACCTCGGGTGGGCTCCTGTACCAGCTGAGTTAAATGAAACGCTGTCATTGTATCAAGCAGGCGGGAACATTCATGGCGATTCGATCCGGAAGTGACAGATGACATTTTCCAGTTAATAGCGGAATAATTGAAGTCGCCTCCTAACAAATGCTAACAAAGTACTAACAAATGCGTCGTAATTTTTTTCGGAAACGATTTCTGCAGGCAGCTTATTCCAATGGTAAATGGCAAGGAACAATGGCGAATTGTGCATAAGTTTGGTGTGAGCGATCTTGGGTTGCACTTTAAAGCAGTGGTCTAATCGGGGAAAAATGCGATGTGCTGGTTTGATATGAGATTCTGTGAAGGGCGAAGGACTGTGATAAAGCCTGTGAAAGCGACTTATCAGGGTGACAAGTCTTCGCTTTTCAAGTGCGCTTAAATTTAGAGATGATTTAATATCGGTGATGCTGGAGTAGCGAGCATATTTCCTTGTGATAAACCTAGCTGCCTTATTTTGAAGTGATTCCAGTTTCTCGGCAAGATATGCTTGATACGGGTTCCAGATGATACCGGCATATTCTAGCTGCGATCTTACTAACTACGATCTATGTAACTGTCGTCCAGCGTTAGTATTGGTCACATGTCTTATCTGCCCTATTAGTCTTTGCAGCGCAAGTGCCGCATGTTGGTTCAATGCTACGTTTATTGCGATTTGTAAATATTATATGTGGGTATGTAACTGTCGTCAGTGTTAGTATTGGTCACATGTCTTATCTGCCCTATTAGTCTTGCTGGGCGCAAACAAAGAGGGCGTCTGAGAGAATAACATAGTAATTAAGTTGCCATCCTGTGCAAATTGGCAATTCCCTTCTTAATACTTGTTTGCGTCCGAGATTTCACAGTACAATGTTAAAGCTCGGTAATGCGTGCGAAATGCGCTTCCGCCCCTTTTTTTTTGTTTAAAGCTCATTGCTTTTACAAAGCGCTAGCCGGCGAACCGCGGTCGCCGTCCAAACGTTGCATCAGGGCAAAAAGCGTGAAGGCAAGCATGGGCAGATAAGCTGTGGTAATTAATGGGAGACGATGATTAGTGGGCCGGCTGTCTGACACCGGTCCGTAATTTTCGGCTTTATTTTCTCACCTCAGAGGTTTTTAACTTTTTCGTGGCGTGTGTTCTCGACGTGCGACGACCTGGGGGTCCCTGGCCGCCGGCAAAAGCACGTCAAGCGGCCTCCTCGGCGCTGTGCGCCGTATCAACGCCGACACGGAACATCACCAGCTGAACTCCATGCTGCATTGATGGCAGCAGCGGCAGCGGCGGGTCCAGCGGCCCCTGTAGTTGCGGCTACAGACCAGGGCCCGGCAAACAAGAGCCTGCGTGACGACTAAGCAAGCAACGAGCCTCTGACCGATCATCCAGAGGACATGGACCAAGCATCGCTCACAGTTGTCTCGTACAAGAAAAAGAGAGCTACCGGTGTTCCTGTAGTCTTCAGGCCCACCGAGGAAGGAGGAAGCCTATGGAAAGCCAACCCCAACACTGTGACTTCGGCGGTTGTAGCATCGGCACAAGAAAAAGTCCTCAGCCATCGCATTCACAAGGATGGAAGCCTGATGGTTACAGTATCGACGCTGCCCGCCGCCAACCGTCTGCTCACGGTAACTAAGCTGGCTGGAGTGGCCGTAGAGGCCCGAGTCCCATACTCTTACATGGCAAGCTATGGAAAAATACAAGATGTACCTGTCACCTACACAGACGAAGATCTGAAGGAATATCTACGTGACCAAGGTGTCCTTTCAGCAAGGAGGCTAACCGCCTACACTCCTGAGGATGGTGGAAAGATCAAAGAGGTACGCCGTCGCGCAGTTATACTGGAATTCGCAAAAGATGCGCCGCTACCAAAAAGAGTAACGCTTGGGTTCTGTAGTTACCCTATAACTGAATACGTCGGAGCAGCAACTCAGTGTTATAAATGTCAGCGGCATGGCCACATATTAAAACATTGTAACGGCCCCGTGCGCTGCAAAGTGTGTGCTGGCCCCCACTCGCACAAAGAATGCACTTCGAGAGCACAACCTAAATGCGCTAACTGCGGTGGCCCTCACCCTGCTTCCTACGGAGGGTGTTATAAAAAGAAAGCAGCCACAGTTGCTCGCACGGCAGAGCAAACACAAGGGAAACCCCCTAAGCGCCATGAACCACCACCTAACCCCGACGTGGTTTTCACGACTACGGCAGCTCTTTCCGAGAATCAGTCAACACAGCGTGGGAAAGCACCTGACAAGACCTACGCTGATGCAGTAAAAAAGAAGCGTGGGAAGTCCGTTGGTTCTTCTCCTTCATCAAAGCTGCTGCAGCGCACTGCACAATACCCGACAAACAGCGTCACTCGCTCTGAGCCTAAGGCGCCACAACATGACAGGAAGATCAGCGACAAGCAGCAAACAGGAAACTCTGAACAAGATATCACAAGCCTACTCATTCTGATGCTGTTTGCAGCCATCAAGGCTCTTATCCGTGCAAACCCCTCGTCAGGAGGACTCCCAGAAGTAGAAGCTGTCCTTGCAATGGAGCCGTTGGTGTCGCTCTCCTACGCTCTGCAGGGGCGTAATACGACACTTCAGTAATCATGGCTTCCACAGCGAGAACTTCGCCGCAGCTGACAATCCACAACATCTTTCGTACATGCACCATTTTCCAGTGGAACGCTCGTGGGCTACGCTCTAAACTCTCAGATTTCCGACAGCTCGTGCGAGCGTACCGCTTCCCCTTCATAGTCATCTGTGAATCACGCGTCGAGGAAACTTTCCGACTCCACGGATACTATTTCCATCATTCACAACGACCAGATAACGTCAGCAGATTGCTGATAGGCTTTCGCAAGGATATCCCGGCCTCATCGGTTGATGTCCCGCCTCACAGCGACAATGAATACGTGTGCGCTGTCACAGTTATTGCCGGACAACAGTACACTCTGATTGGAGTATATCTTGAGCCAGGCACGCCATTTGATGCTATGAGACTTGATAACTTGATAGCAAGGACGCCCTCACCGCATATTATTTGCGGAGACTTCAATGCTCATAATGACATTTGGGGCAGCTCACATACATGTGCCCGAGGTGCCAAGCTTGCAAAACTTCTCTCCAAGCATTCGGTTCAGCCATTAAATGATGGCAGCATCACCTACCTCCGAGGCCCGACGACTACCAGCAGCATCGACTTGACATTTGTCACAAGTTCATTCGCCCACAACTTTGGCTAGTGCACTGATTTGGAGACACGCGGAAGCGACCATTACCCAATCCTCATATCGGCTTTCCATGCGCAGAGGAACCCAAAGAAATTCCTTACAAAATCTACAGACTGGGACGCATACAAGGGCGCTGTAAGCAGAGGAATTACTGTGGCAACTCGCAATGAGGAATTAGCATCAACAATGGCGTATTGCCTGAGAGCGAGTACACAAATTACAACTAAAAATGATAGCCTACCTTCAAATGATGACACATTTCAAAGGCTCTGCGCTATACGCCGGCGAGCTGAAAGGAAAGCTCTGCGCACAAAAAGCCTCGATGACCTACGTGCATGCCGACGGGCACAACGTCACATTCGACGCTATATGGATAAACTCAGTCGGCAAAAGTGGCGTGACTTTTGTTCTACGCTGGATGTGCGCCAACCAGTAACAAATATTTGGCGGATAGTTAGATGTATGCGCACGCCACCTCAACAACTCCACCCCTTCGCTGCACTCTCCCTTCACGAACAAAAATCTATAAAAGTCTCAGAAGAATACTGCAGGCTACTGTCGGCAGGGTCAGGGCATTCGACACTCTCCGCAAATGGTCAATCAGGCATCCCAAAGGCGGCAGTGCCAGCGTTAGACCTGCCTTTCACAATGGAAGAACTATCCACAGCTATCGCGGAGACAAATAGACACACGTCTCCGGGTCATGATGAGGTGACCTATGAAGGCATTGCAAAGCTACCCCACACCTCCCGTCTTCGACTCCTGGAGTATTACAATTCTTCCTGGATGACTGGTGAGGTCCCCACGGAATGGAAGCTGGCGAAAATTGTGCGTTTTGAAACCCTGTAAGCAGCCAACAAGCTACGCATCATTCCGGCCCATTGCCCTACTGAGCTGCGTAGGTAAGCTCATGGAGCGCATGATCTGCAAACGCATAACTTGGTTCCTAGAAAGCCGAAATGAGTTCCCCCAAGAAATGAACGGGTTCCGTCAAAACAGGTCTGCGACTGACAATATCATCTCCCTCGTCTCATCAATTGAGGAGTACCTTCATGCTGGGTACATCCCGACAGCCGTTTTCCTAGACATCAAGGCCGCCTTTGACTCTGTCTTTCACCATGCAATACTCGCCGCCTTTGCCAGTCTTGGCCTTGGAGGAAAGCTATACAAATGGATTGGGCATTATTTGAAAGAACGGCAAATTTTTATGACCACTCCAAACGGTCCAACACGCTTTCACGAAGTAGAGAGGGGCGTACCACAGGGAGCGGTGCTCAGCCCTCTCCTGTTCAATATTGCCCTTATACACATAAGAAGAAACCTTCCGCGAGGGGTCCGTATAACAATTTATGCTGATGATATCTGCATCTGGACCGCATCACGCTCGCGCTATATCACCCAGCAACGTCTACAGAGAGCGCTATTGCACATTTCGATGTACCTGGCTTCCAGAGGTCTTCGTCTCTCGCCAGAAAAACATGTTGCAATGGCGTTTACAAGAAAAACGATGACCCGATATCCGCTGCTCCTAGGCGGACGATCGCTACCATATGTACGATCTCAGCGATTCCTGGGTGTTGTAATCGACTATAATCTGTCATGGACACCTCAGATCAAAACACTCCGCGAGAGGATCACTGCAGCATCGCAAGTGTTTAGGTTCATGGCGGGAACAAGGTGGGGTAGCAACTGCCGATCAATGCTTCTGCTTGAAAAAGCCTACGTTGAAGGAACCTTGCGCTACTGTCTACCAGTGTTTCAAAGATTATCTACATCAAGCAATAAGTCTCTCCTTGCCGCACGGAACAACTGCCTGCGAATATGCCTTGGCCTCCCAAAGGGTTCCTCTGCATCAGGAACAGTAGCGGAGGCAGGATGTCTCCCACTAGAGGTGATTGCCGCCCAGGAAACTATGCGTACCCATCTCCGCCATGTTCTTCAAGGGAAGAAGCACTTCCTGCACCGTGTCCACCTAACTCACAGAAACTCTAGCTTTGGCCAGACAGTGCAGCTCCTGCCCATCCCTACTATTAATCAGCCACAGAAACTACTACCTCTGGCCTTTCCTCCATGGACACTCTCTCCTCTAAAGGTGAAGAAGTTTGTTCCAGGTGTGAATGCAAAGAGCCGCATGCCACAGGCAGCTCTTCTGCAAACTACTCTCGCCTACTTAACGGAGGAATATAGGCAGCACACCCATATCTTCACCGATGGTTCAACTACTAAAGAAACCTCTTCATGTGGCCTTTATGTGCCCTCAACAGGCCATGCCCTTTCTTACCGGCTGCAGCGGAGGACATCCTCTACGACAGCTGAGCTTCACGGCATTAAGGAAGCTGTTTCTTACATCCTGCGCCGAACCGCCGACCGTTGGGTTATCTTCACCGATTCGAAAGCATCTCTTCAGATCCTGGCCAACCTGCTGAAGAAAACGAATCACCAGCCAGTTTCCCTGGACATCGGATATCTACATCATTTAGCTATTGCCGCAGGCCACTGCATAACATTTCAGTGGGTACCTGCTCACTGTGGCATTCAGGCTAATGAAAAAGCAGATGAAGCGGCCCGTAAGGGCCATCAACATCGGAGATACATTAGAACTTTTTTTACGAAATCTGATGCGTCCCAGGTGGCCAAAAGTTTTGCTTCCGAAGAAATGTATCGGCTTTGGAGTTTGCCGACATATCAGTACCAATTTCTTCACTCAATCGACCCACATCTTAGATCAAGACTCTCACCCAGAATTCCTCGACATCTGGAAACACTATCATCGACTTCGTCTTAATGCTGCATATACAAACGGCTTACGATACCGTTTTAGACAAATGGACAGTCCGCACTGTGACAACTGTGCCGCGATAGAAACTGTGGAGCATATCTTGCTTGAGTGCCCTGCATATGCCAACGAGCGTGCGTACTATGAACATTGCATGCAGAAGCTCTGCTCAGTGCCCCTTACAATGGACAAAGTTTTAGGTCCCTTAGCCTGCCTTAGGCAACAGAGACTTGCAATGACTTTTCTATTCACATATTTAAAAGACATTGGACATCTTGATAAGCTTTAAACTCACTTGCACGTCACCTTCATGCATTCTTCATGCAGTGAACTTCGTCAGCCCATTTGACGGGCTATGCACTCCATCACTCCATAGGTTACATCAATTCTCGCCATTGCATCCTTAGTACCCATTTCATGGCCGCATTTTATCTTCGTTTTTTTTTACTTCTTCCACTCTGCTCTCCTTCTGTCTTTATCTCCCAAATTCCTCTCCCTACGCAGAGTAGCATGCCAGCGATTTTTAAACGCCGGCTAAATTCTCTGCTCTTCATTAAAGAGTCTCTCTCTCTGTAATTAATGGGCAATTGGGTTGTATAGGAACCAATTTGGATTAATTCTCTGCCGTTAATATATTGTTCTGTGAAGATTCAGATGGTGATTCGAGAAATTCGCCTGCTATTTTGACTACGATGTTCTTTGTGTGGTGTCTTCAACGTTATCATTTTCTTGCCTCAAACGCACCGCTGATTTCAGTCTCAAATTCGTCTGCTGGCGTTGCGTGCGCAGCGTGTCTCCGGACAGTCGTTATATCCGGCGACATATTCCCTTTGTTTGACCCCGGAAGCGCTTGAACAACACTGTATGGCGCCAGGAATATCCGGGTGTCGCTGGCCAAGGCTCACTACAGGTCCGGAGGTTGACAGCCTGGTCGCCATCTGTAAGCATTCAATTGGTCGGGCACACCCTTCGGCAAGAGTGGCAGTGGCGCCGGCCAGAGAAGAAAAGGCCGGATTCGGTGGGAAAATGCGGGGTAAGACGGGGAATGCAGCAGTCGCCAGCGCCGAGAGGAAGGCGAAGGAAACGCTCCAGCCCGGAAAGACGGATGGCCTCAATGGATTTAAAAAAAAAACGAGAAAAATCCAGTCAGTTTTGATGACGAGAAAAGCCCGAGACAACAGTCTGTCCACCGGCGAACGAACAAGGTTCACTCCGCAGCCCTCCGTTCCTTCTGACGAATCCGGCGCCAACGCAGCAGCATGTAAGCTTCGACACCACTACCTCTGCATCATGTACTCGGCAATATGTAATTCTTGAATATATCTGTTTTGTTCCAGCTAAGTGAAACGGAGTCTCTGTGCCTCTCCGTCCCCTGTGGATCCGCGCAGTGTGTGGGGTCGCCACAATAAGCACACCACAGCGTTTACAAACGACGAGCCCGGTGGCATCGCGCCTATTCAGATTTCCCGAATAATATTTGTTATATCCTCAGAACGCGCGATTCTTCATGACAGCCTCATTTCTTTTTGCTTTCTTCTTAACTTCCTCCTTTTGGCCTTGCATCTAGTCTCTGGTATCATTAATCCACATACCAATATATTTGTACGCCTTTAACTCTTAAGATCGGTAGCGTTATGGTACCAGGCTCATCATTATAAACCATGACTCCAGATTTTTCAGCGTTTAAATTCAGTCCTAAAGCCTCCGGCTCTTTTCCGCAAGGGTCTGCCAAGTTTTTAAGGCCTCCCGCTCAATCTGTTAGAAGAACGATGTCATTTGTATGTGTCCATCCCGGTAGGACTTGTCACCAGTTGGCCCCTTCGCCACCACGACCCAGTAGAACCTAATCCGCTCATTTCTATCCTTTCTTAAGTCGTGTTATGCGAAGCATATTACAATAGGTAACCCAAGCCCTTCGTGACGGTTACACGCCGTGCACACCACGTGACACAATGACGTCACGACAGATGAGAGACGGGGCTCCAACTGGTGCCGTCGCTGCGGTTGCACGCCGTGCAGACCACGTGGTATGGTGACGTCACACCACGTGACACAATGGCGTCACGACAGATGAGAGACGGGGCTCTTACTTGTGCCCCTTATAAAAATTTCTATAGATAGTCCATAGACTGTCTATAGACTTTAGTCTATGAAGTCTATAGACTGTCTATAGACAAATCCTTTAGACTGGTCTATAGACAGTCTATAGATTTATGGCCATACACTTTTAGTAGACTTTTGTCTATAGACAGTCGATAGACAAATGTCTACTGAAAGTCTATAGGTCTATAGGAAGTCTATAGACACAGGTCTATAGACAGGCTATAGACGATCTATAGACTTATGGTCATACATTTCCTATAGAGCTGTCTATAGACCGTCTATAGACACTTGTCTATAGACGGACTATAGACGACCTATAGACTTATGGCCATAGACTTCCTGTAGATTAGTCTATAGACAGTCTACAGACAAGTCTACTGGTCCAGTAGACATATGTCTATAGACTCTCTATAGACATTCCATAGGTGTGTGGCATAGCAGTGCTATAGACCTTTGTCTATAGACAGTCTATAGACCTCTGTCAACTAAACTATTAGTAGACCATTATCTATAGACTGCCTATAGACTGTCTACGATCACTGAAAAAGGTCACCAGACAGAGTTCACACATGAAACAATCAATATACTTACAAATTTAGTTTATTTCCAAGCTGTCCAGGCTGGGAATATGCAATACATGCACCATAAGAATGCACCACAGTTACATAAAAGTTGAAAGTAACAGTCCGGCTAGTTTCCTCAGAAGCATTCTTGTGGCCCGTTGTCTGCAGTAAATCATCCGGGCATGATCACCTGTACAGCACAAAGGAAAAAAATAATATAAGAGGAACTGAAAAATTCCCATTCCATCTCTACACATGTGCTTTACAATTAGAGATGTAAAATTTCAAGAAATTTTGAATGGCATAAAAAAAACCGTTTTTTTAGGGTTTTTTTCATGAAAAATTGGAAATTTTGCAAAACATGACAAAAACAGATTTATTTGCAACAGCACGACGATCAATAATAATGCTCCGAAGTTCAGTCGAATATGTAGTTATAGATGCCATATTGTAAAACAAACTTCTTGTTCTATTGCACCGAGAAGATAAATAATGATTTGCACTTCAGGCGAATATGGAAATATAAATATCATATTTGTGGAAGGAACTTCTTGTTCCACAAATATGAAAACTTGACGAAAACTGATCTATAAGTCACTCCATATCGGACTCAGAGCCACTGTCGCTGGATGCGGCACTACGCGCAGCAGCATTGATTGAAGCTGTGTCCACAGCTAGGTTCGACTGCACATACACAAGCTTTCGAACGCGTTCCCCTGAAAGCCTGTTGCGAATCCTTGTATGGACGTTTCCGAAACGGGACCTGTTTAGTTCGCAGCTGGCGGATGATGGTGGTATCTGCAGCAGTCGGCAAGCCAGACGAGTTAGCGGCTGGTCTTGCCACCAGGTAGATGGTCTTGCCACCAGGTAGATGGGGCCACGTGCTTCGCTGAAGACCCCTGTCTTGGACCTAATTCCTGTGATGGCCTGTAGTCTGCTACATTGGAAATCAAGAAGCTAGGCTTGTATTTGGCTAAAATCGCTTACGTGCACAGCAGCGTATGTTATTTATGCCGTGTGTGTAGCGCTGTAGAATTTGCAGTCATTTTTTTCAAACTATTAGTGTGTCTTTAAGTCAAGCCTGGAGCTTATATGTGGCCTGGCCTTCAACCCGCGTACTCGCAGCACGAACGTTTTAAAAGCACTAGCTGGCACCGGCGATGACTACTGCTCTCCAATCTTTTAACGATGCATGCTGTAATGGTTTTCAAAGCAAAAACAAAAACGTAAACTGAAAGCAAGCAACCATAAAACCTTCAAATTGCATTTTGAAATTGAAAATTGAAATTTTCGATGTTTCTTTCCATTTTTTCCTCTCTGAAAAAAACGAAAAAAACCGGTTTTTTCCAAAATTGCAGTGTTTTTTTCAGGCCTTCACATCTCTATTTACAATGCAAGGCATATCCTGGCTATGCCATTCTAGAAAGGCAATCTTGATCTTTTGGTTTGGTTTTTTGGGGGTTCAAAGACCCATAAGGCGACACAGGCTACGAGACGCTGAAGTGAAAGGCTAGGGAATAATTACGGTCACCTGTGCAGTGTACACAGGCCTTTAGCATTTTGCCTCTAATGCGACCGCCTAGGCCGGAATCGAACCTGCATCTTTCAGGTCGCCATACGAACAAGATAGCCACTGAGCTATCACGCCGGCTCAATCATTTCAGTAAATACACGACAGATTATAAGTGTCGTCATAAAACATTGTAACAAAGACCCCTAATCCCTGGAGCACTCTACTCTGAATCCAGTACTGATACTGATTACAGCGCCGTCCTTGTTGTCTCGTCTAGTCCTCGTCTCCTTGCGCTGCTATTTATTTGTTCAAGACATGTACCAACACGCCCAATTTTCCATGTTAGTCAAATACTGATTTCTGTATGGAAATACTGTTACAGCCAATACTGATCTCTTTATGGCAATCCTTTTACACTATTTGTAACAGAAGACTTCGAACAATTGTGGCACATATCTGCATTGACTCGCAAGGAGCTGTTAAGAATGCCACCTCCATAAAATACAGATTCAGTGCACCTTACACAGGGATCCAAAAATAAGAATATTGCAGCATTTATTATAACCGCTACAGAAGAAGCGCTTCAGAATACCCTGCGTGAATTAAGCCTGGTACACCCGGCAAAATTTTTAACTGGCTCCGGTGTTGCATCGCTAAATGCACCTTGTAAAAAAGGTGCCTTTCGGCTACACTGCTGGCATATTCATGCTGTAATTTAACGAGTGAAATGTCATTTCGTGGTTCCTTTTTGTTCATATAATGTTTGAGTGCAGTACTTGCGTGTTTAGATCAACGTTATCAGAAACATTCGTCTGCCACTACGAACAGCTGAAACAAGCGGCATACGCAGCAATGGATCTGGTCCATATGGCCTCATGCTCTGGGTAAAGTACCACACCTTTCATGGCGGACAAGTCGTTTACCCATATTAGTGAAAATGCGCCACCAGAACCATTGCTGCGTATTCCGCTTGTTTCGGCTCTTCGTAGCGGCAGACGATGAATATTGCTGATAACTTTGATCTAAACATGCAAGTACTCCACTCAAACATTATATTAACAAAAAGAAACTATGAAATGCCATCTCACGCGTCAAATTACAACATGAATATGCCAGCAGTGTAGCCAAAAGGCACCTTTTTACAAGGTGCATTTAGCGATGCAACACCTAAGCCAGTTAAAGATTTGGCCGAGTGTACGTAAGCTGATACTCAAACGGGCACAAGCTATACAAAACCAGCAGGCAGAAGCAACCAGTTAACCACAGATTTGCGCCTATAACTTGAAGCACAAAGACGGAACAGCATACTCATACATCTGCGCGCGCTCTTAGAAACAAGCGGGTTGCAGCGCTTCCATGCCGCGCTCATTATTCAGAAAACCAATACAGCACACAGAGGCTGCAGCTGCGCCGTTTCAAAAGCAGTCGCGAGGTTGAGACAGCAAATTACTGTCACGATAAAATACCGTCTGAAATTCACTTAGTTTTTCCTTCAAGTGCAGCTCCAACAGCGCAGTAAAGAGGTGTGTTTCTTGCATGGAGGCAGCCTAACCCAACGCGGCTAGAAAAATCAGCGAAAGCATTGAACGTGCTCAAAGTAGGAGGTATTTCAATGCAACAATTAATGCCTTCAACAGGCGCAGCTATAATAACACGAGAGCTTAATTTAATTTTAGGCGCAAATAAGCGGCGAGTAACATCGGCGCTTTCGTAACGTAGCAGTCTGAAATCAGAAACACATACTTTGCCTCTCGCGCAAATGGTATTCTAGAAATCTGTGCACGCGTGAGCGGGATTCATGAACGAACCACTCGGAATGAAATGTAAGCCACCTCTTGTCGAGCCGACCTTTACCCAGCTTTCAAAATGAAGTGCCCGCAAGCCAGCGGCGGCGGCCAACGGCTCTGATGACAGACACGGACGAATCCATACGTGTGCAACGAAGGGGCGAAGGGATGGAGCTCGTGGATTCTTCGCGGTGTTTGAGCACGCCGGCCATTCGCGCCGGAAACGAATGTTATTCACCCATCACACTACAAGCATTCCTCCAGCGCCGCTTGAATACAACTTTGACAAATGTCTCGCGCTTCAGTCTATAGCGCGTTACAAGACACCTTTGCTGAAACGTCGGCGTCCACGACGCGCACCGAGCGAGCGTCCATACGTAGCAAGCAATGCACACCTCAAAAAGAACGGCACTCCATGGTCCAGACAGGCGATAACACGAAGATATGAAAATAAATGCAATCCACCACTGAACGAGACTGTATGTAAGTACGTTTCGGAGGTGCAAAGTAAATTGAGCTCACACGGCGATAACTAACACACAGTTCCATTTCGGCCGTCATTCACAGGCTAAACGACATTTCTGGCCGCGCATCTGCCTTGAAACACGAAAAATCTAGTAGACAGCTTGCGAGGAGCGGCTTATCATCAAGGGCATCGCACAGACTGCCTTTCCGCGCGTTAGTAAAGACAGCGGGACAGAGATAAGCGGCATTAGTCGAGAACCCGATGGCTTCCGCCTTAGAAACGAAGATAGTACGTTTGTAACTGCGCACATAATCTGTTCTGCACACACAGCTGCTTAGAGTGGTTTAGGAGACCAAATGAATAAAATATAAACGTGTAGACTTACCGTAAGCGGACGATGAAGCTGGATTTTGAAGAAAACATAATCCGCGAGAAACACGCCAACGCCATTCATGCAGCCACGCACAGGGTTGTTTGCAGCCCGAATGATTTTCCGCCGTCTCGCAGTAAAATGGGTAAAACGTGAAACAGAAACCCATTTCACGGTCGTATCTTTATCGCTCGCACTCTTGCCGTGTGCAGCTTGATCTGATATCCAAGACCACAGAAGGAAATTGGTTTATGAGCTTAAATTCTTCGCTTACCCTCTAATAATCTTATTGTTTTCGTGAAAACAGAACCGAAATCTAACTTCTTGTCGGTATACGCGCCGCATCTCCCACCGAATAGTATGTGGTACAATTCTCAAATAATAATTATAAGGTTGCATAGCATAACGTCTTTTTTGCGTGTGTTCGTGTTTAGAAAACTGATATGTGCCACATCAGCGTGTCATCGGCTCCGAAGCAACAGGTGCAAGGGTAGGAACGAAAAAATACTGGCTTTGTGATCGTTGCGTCCCCGCACTTATTCACGTGAATGCAAACTGCAAACGTAGAAATGGCAGATGTTAATCGCAGAGAGGACCAGGCTCTTTGAGATTAATCTAAGATGTTTCTAAGGGATGGGCGCTTCCTTGCATTCTCACACCCGTATTTCCCCCTTTATTTTCAGGACGTTTTAAAGAGAAATGTAGAACCGTTGATGAAATGTTTCTGATTTCAGCGCGTTGGACAGTAACGATCGAAAGATGGAATGGAATTGTGTAGAGCGATTCCTTTAAGGGGCAGCGTATTCGTTCGATGTAGTACAGTTTGCGGGCGCCCTTCAAGAACGGCTGCCTTTCCTCGGCTTACTTGTTAGCATTAAATATCTAGTTGTATTGACAATATACGTCACGGTATAACGAAAAGGAGCTTGTCAAGGCTCCTGAAAACATTATACAGGAGGGTGTGTAATGGCCTTACGCAATACTTTTTAATTTCCGTAATAGTGAAGGAGGTGGGGGACTCCCGACATAGTTGCGGTCACTAAATGCAGGTCCTCTCAACATGTAGTGCAAAAAGAAATTGACATTGTTCTGGACTTAGTCGAAAGTCAGTGTATCGAACATTGTTAGATAAAATTACGATTGTTATAGACTGGTCTATAGGCAGTAGACTATCTATAGTGTACAGTCTATAGACGAAAGGAAATTGAGGTAGTTGTAGACTGTAGTCTATAGAGAGTCTATAGACCGTCTATAGACAAAAGGAAATTGAAGCAGCTATAGACCGTAGTCTATAGAGAGTCTATAGACCTCTATAGACGAAAGGAAATTGAAGCAGCTATAGACCGTAGTCTATAGAGAGTCTATAGATCGTCTATAGACGAAAAGATAGTTGAGACAGCTATAGACCTTGGTCTATAGAGAGTCTACAGACCTTCTGTAGACGAAAGGATATTGTGGCAGCTATAGACCTTAGTCTATAGACCGTCTATAGACGAAAGGAAACTGAAGCAGTTATAGACTTTAGTCTATAGACAGTCTATAGACAAAAGTAAATTGAGGAAGCTGTAGACTTTAGTCTATAGCGAGTCTATAGACCGTCTATAGACGAAAGGAAATTGAAGCAATTATAGACTTTAGTCTATAGACAGTCTATAGACAGTCTGTAGACAAAAGGAAATTGAGGCGGCTATAGACCTTAGACTATAGACAGTCTATAGACCGTCTATAGACAAAAGGAAATTGAGCCAGCTATAGACTTTAGTCTATAAAGTGTCTATAGACAGTCTATAGTCAAAAGGCAATTTGAGCCAGCTATAGACTTTAGTCTATAAAGTGTCTATAGACAGTCTATAGACAAAAGGAAATCAGACAGCTATAGACCTTAGTCTATAGAGAGTCTATAGACAGTCTATAGACGAAAGGAAATTGAGGCAGCTATAGACCTTAGTCTATAGAGGGTCTATAGACAGTCTATAGACGAAAGGAAATTGAGGCGGCTATAGACCTTAGTCTATAGAGTGTCTATAGACCGTCTATAGACAAAAGTAAATAGAAGCAGCTATAGACTTTAGTCCATAGATTTTCTATAGACTGTCTATAGACAAAAGGAAAAGTCTATAGGATGGCTATAGAGTCTATAAAAAGTCTATAGAAAGTCTATAGACCATTTTTATAAGGGGCCGTCGCTGCGGTTGCACGCCGTGCAGACCACGTGGTATAGTGACGTCACACCACTAGACACAATGACGTCACGACAGATGACAGACGGGGCTCCAACTTGTGCTGTTGCTGCGGTTGCACGCCGTGTGAATCACGTGGTATGGTGACGTCACACTCCCGCGCATTTCGAACGCGCGTTCACACTCGGTGTAGGTGAAACGCTCGCTCCACCGGGCAGGCGGACGCGGCTTCCGTGGCAATCCAGGCGCTCACCCAACGCGCGTCTCGGGGTTAATCGGCGTTCCGCTGTAGCCATGCCGTTGTCTTCCCCAACGACGAAGGCTTCTAGTGGTTGTATTAAAATGACCAAGTATTCAAGCAAGGAAAGCCATGTATTACCAAGCCTAGCCATCAATATGCTTCGCATCTGACTAGGCTTAACCTTAGCTAAGCCTCAGCCATTTTTTTTTCAACTGCAAATCTTTCAGCAGCTTCCATTTCCTGACAATTCACAGCTAGGTTGTTCTCCTTCTAATCTCCTTGTAATGAACAAATTGTTTCACAGCCCACACTTACTTTTCAAAAATTTGCCTAACACGGGCGTGGTTTACGAGGTCTGTTAGAAAAATATCAAAGTTTAATTTTTTTTGCGAACACCTGATGGATTTGAAACAAGCGCGCTTGCATCAGCCGACCTTGAACCTTCGTGCGCATGCACGAATTTTTTCCCGCCTGCCGAGAGTGCCAGTCGCTGGGGCGCAGTGTGTGAGTGAGGCAGTGCGCAGTGCTCTCGTCGGTTTTTAATTGCAAGGAAAATTGCGGTGCGACAGGAGCCGCTCTACTGCATCAAATTTTGCCAGAAACTGGGCGACAACCAAGTGGAAACCATTCGGAATATTCAGACGGCTTTCGGTGACGATGCTATGAGCAGCGCACAGATTAAGCAGTGGTACAACTGGTTTAAAGACGGCCGCACATCAGTGGAGAGCGAGCCACACTCCGATCGATCATCAACATGCCAAAATGACCGGGTCATTGCCGAAGTGAACGCTGTGGTGATGCGGGACCGTCGTGTGACTATCCGAGAAATTGCGGAAGAGGTGGACATTAGCAATTTTTCTGCACATTCCATTATCACCGAAGATTTGGCCATGGAGAGAGTTGCGGCGAAATTCGTGCCGAAGCTGCTCACGATGGAGCAAAAGCAGCTGAAGTCTCACATGACATACTGAATTCCACAAACAGTGACCCCGACTTCACCAACACCATAATCACTGGTGACGAGTCTTGGGTGTACGGGCACGACCCGGAAACCAAATCCCAGTCGTCACAGTGGAAGCATTCCACGTCAACAAGACCAAAGATGGCCTACCAAATGCGCAGCAACGTCAAAGTGATGCTGACTGCTTTCTTTGACTCCCGCTGTGTGGCACACCACGAGTACGCACCTCACAGGGTCAAAAAATGACCAAAGAGTACTACAGGGATGTCCTCCGTCGCCTACGTGATGCTGTGCGGCGCACGAGACCGGAGCTTAGGTCAACAGGAAATTGGAGCATCCATCACGACAATGCTCCTGCACATTCCTCGCACTTGGTTCAGACTTTTTTGGCGAAAAACCAGACTCCTGTAGTTCAGCAGACTCCTTACTCTCCTGATATGGCCCCTTGCGATTTCTGGCTGTTTCCCAAAATCAAGAAGCCATTGAAAGGAGCGCGATTTCATACAAGAGAGGACATTATGGCTGCAACGACAGCTGAGCTAAGCTCCATTCCGAAAGGAGCCTTTTCGGAATACTTCCAACAATGACAGCATCGCTGGGAGAAGTGTGTGCAGTCCAAAGGAGACTACTTTGAAGATTACTAGGTTTCCAACGCTCCAGTTATGCCAGTTTTTTTTCTTCGGTCAAAGGTCGGATACTTTTCTAACAGACCTCGTACATTGCCGTAAGCCCCTTTCATGCCTAAAAACGCCATCACCAGTGGTCGTTCTTCACTTGCAGGAATTTCGATGCACTGGGTGACTGCGAACAAGTTGTGTTCTATACTTGTCTGAATCCAATCTGCAGTTCTACCAAAAGCACATCTACAGTCCAACCTTGCAGCTGATCCTTGATGACTTGCATTGTTGTTCGATACGGTACCGATGCCGCCGTTAGAAGCCTATAGTACTTAATGCGATCTGTTCAACCTTTGCCTTTGCACGTCAAGTCCGTTCTACTCTCTCGCCAGCTTGCTGGGATTTCCTTAGTTCTCAGTACGTAACTAAAAGCAGCATACGAAGTCTTTCTTGTTTTTTTACCAAGCAACGGAATTATAGGCTCATTGGTATTTGGTCCAAACCTGTTGCTGTATGCAAAAGGACCATTTTCTCCGCTTTTTCCCACTATATCCGGCCTGTCTTCGTCAAAAACCTTCCCTTGGTAGCAACCTGCATCAGGCTGCGTACCGCTGATGCCACCACACGCTTTAGAAGCCTCTGATAAGTGTTTGCAAATCAGTTGCAGGGCTGCTTCATTTTCCATTAAATTACCCCCGTCATCCTGTATATGGCAACGCGTTTCCTTCGAACTGGTAGCTAGTGCCTCCAGGTTGTTCCGAAGCTTTCTCAGTGCCTGCTTATCTCCTTTTCTATCTGCTATCCACTTATCGGTTGTAGACTTAGTCTTTTCCTAGGCTTGGGCATACCTTTTTGTTCTTCTACTCCACCCATTTCTCTTGAATTTCGGGCAAGGGTCTTTTTTCTTGTTTTGCTTTCTGATGTGCCCTGTAAGCTGCTTGGCGGCTTGATATTGCATCTTTAATATCCGCGTCCCACCAACATTTGGGTTTCTTTTTGCCTCTCCACCTCTTCATCTTAAGTGCCAAATCTATCTCTCTTAATTACCTTTAGAATTTCACCATATGTCCATAATCTATATGAGCTCTTTCGAATGGACTTTTCTTCCGCTCGTGATATGGTCCTAAATAACGGTCATTCATAGACCGAATTCCGTGCTGCATGTCATGTTTTCGCGCATCAGCTTCATCCTTTCCTGTATACCCGATCATTACGATAAACCTCTTATCGCCGCTCCCAACACAATTCCTCGTCTCGATAAACGTGACCTTTTGTCACCTAATCAATTTGGGTTTTGTAAAAATAAATCTGCCGAGTTAGCACTACTCGAACAAAAGGAATATATACTAACACAGTTTGAAAATAAGACCTTTGTTATTGGTGTCTTCGTGGACTTCTCGAAGGCATTCGATTTAGTAAACCACAGTGTACTCCTGAAAAACTTGGAGCGTTGTGGTATTCGTGGACTGGCTCAAATGATCCTGAAATCATATCTTTCGCATAGAAAACAGGCTGTAAGCATCGACAATGTGACATCTGAACTAAAACTTGTTACTTCTGGCTTTCCCCAGGGTAGTATATTGGGACCATTACTTTTTAATATGTACCTAAATGATATCTCCAACATTAACTCCGCCGCTAAATTTATTATCTACGCTGACGACACTAGCATCTTTTTTACTGATAATGATCTTGATCTCCTTGTTCGGGAATGCAATGACACCTTGAGTGAATTACAAAAGTGGTCCGAATCCAGATACATGCGTATAAATGAGAAGAAAACAAAAGCTGTCATATTTCGTCCTAAAAACAAAGTACTTCCTTCCCCCATCGAGATTAAACTAAACTCGCGACGTATAGACATAGTTGAACAATTTAAATGCCTTGGAGTAGTTTTTTCTTCCAGCATGTCTTGGGAACACCACACGGACCATATTGTCACGAAACTGGCTCAAATAACGGGAGTCATAAGTCGGCTCAGATACGTCATTCCAAAAACAGTAAAGTACTCCTCTATAATTCACTTTTCTACTCCTATTTAAACTACTGCCATCTAGTGTGGGGCACAGCTACGGTTAGCTGTCTTCAGCGTATCTACATTTTTCAGAAAAAGTTTCTTCGTCATGTTTACAATGTCCCCTTGGACTCGCCAAGCAAAGATCTCTTTCTACAAAGTGGTGTGCTAAAAATACACAACTTGTATAAATATCGCTTGAGTGTCCGGTTTAAACTCGAAACACGTAGAAATGTAAACCACATACGTAAACTTGCTGAACTACATACCCGAGATGCAAGCTACACAACAAGGTATGCGGAGACATGGGTAGTCCCGACCCCACGGTTAAACTCGGGTAGAGAACGCCTGCAGTTCACTCTTCCGTCCCTGCTAAACGCGTATATATATAATAATTTTGACCTTTTCAGTTCGTCAAACAGGTCTTTGCGTGCTTTGTATGCTAGCATGTAGGATTTTTTGTCTTGTGCTTTTTTTTCTTCTTTCTCTTTTTTTTCTTTGCTGCCATTACTGTGTCTACCCAATGTGAATATTGTGTCAATTTTGTATAATGTTCTTTCGTTTTCTCTTGTACCTGCTCATTATTGTATACTTGTTATCACGCTTTACAACTGCCTTTTGTATTAAAAGCCTTGCTGTCAAGCTGCTGCCAAGCGAAAGGGGGCTGCGGCTTAGTCAAGCTGTCTCTCAGCTTTTTTCTGCGCCTCCGCTGTCTGTATCTTTACAAGGCAGAAATAAAGAATTTGAAAAAGAATTTGAAAAAAAGATTTTCTTTACATCAGCCTTTCATATAAATCTCCCGTCATTCGTCCTCCTATCAGGCACAAGCCACGTGATGGGGCAAATATAACTTGGCAATCGGGCCGTCTTTACTATCACAGAAGCTAAGGAAAGTGACCTGCGCCTTCGTGTGGTTTGCCATTTTTTAAAAGATATATGTGTCCTGTTTTGAGCGGATGTTAGAAAAAATGCATGATTTGACGAAGAACCTCAGATGATCTTGCTTGGCGCCAGTCATGAAGAATTGTGCGAAACTGACTGGCGATGCACCATCCAGGTTTGGCACAGCATCCGCAAACAGCCAGGTGACGAAAGCAACCGTCAATCGAGGTTGTAAATAACACAAAATGGCGGGCTCAACAAATATTCCGAGGATTCCCTTTAGGGAATAACAAATAAGCTTGTCGACTTAGGCGCGTATTGTGCCTATGCAGAGAAACCTTTTCTTTTCGACAGAAAACAGCAAGATGGTGTGAAAGAGCGCGTCTATGCGTTTACTTTGACCTTCAGACGGCTTGCGGTAGTTTAAAAAAAGCGACGGGCGCTGGAAAAACACGCGAGGGAGGTCTTGGGACACTGGGTGCTTCGCTCAGGTAGAGCGCGGCTTTAAAACGGGAAACAAGGCCGCAGTCATCCTCAGACCTCCACAGCGCCAGTTGCCCCTATCTGGGCTGCTTTCTAGACATGCAAGGCGCTGGACCGCCGTAGTCTACGACGTACAACGGAAGGTCACCTACTTGATCCTTGTACCTTAAGGCCGAGTCACACCGCGGAAGCAGTCGGCCAACCCGTCCGACAAAATAGTGTTTTCGTCGGGTTGGCGATCCTGTCACACCGCGTCAACACGAACAGAGGGGAAACGTGTCGCTGTCTCCCGTCAGCCTGTGTTGGCCACATGTGCGCCGCTTGTTCAGAAACTCTCTGTCACACCAGGAAAACCACTTCAATCGCGTTCCCCGGCGCTTCTCTGCTCTTGCTCGCGCACAGCCGCGGGAACTGGGGACACCTTGCGCTGCCGTAGGTACTGGCAGTTTTGCAGAATATCGGACGAACTATGACCGTGCGCGGCGGCTGAGGTGCAGCCTTGCTCGATTCTGACTCGGACGACGAGCCGCCACCACAGGGAAACCGCGCTGGATGATCGACTGGATGCGAAGGGCGCCCGAGCAAAGCGTTTTCGAAAACCTCATGCGAGGGAATTAAACACGGGCTACACGCGTCTACTTTCTGTGCCCTGTGTCTACTTTTACGAATTTCGTATTTAGCGCTGCTGTTCCACAATGCATTATGAACCCGGCCGGTCACTATAAATCACGCCATAATCTCGGCAGATTCATCGAGATTGTTCCACACTGTCAGAGTACTAAAAAAACCTAAAATTGTACGCATCATTCTTGCAATCAAATGGGAGCCCAGTAAAATTATTCTGATTGCTATCTCAAAAAAAAATGCAGCACTGCTTTATTGTTCATCTCAAATTCAAAAATAGCAGGACAGGTAACTCGCGCTCACCTGTGAAATACGGTCCCAACTAGCGATCTCTTGAAACACAGATTCCTTCAGATCACATCGTTCATATTTTGGGTCTGTTATATCCCATGGAAAGCGCCTCTCTTCAATCATCGCGATCAGGTCACTTTCCCGGCGGCACGAGTACGACGGCGGCATGTTCACGCGAGCAACTGGCACACTCGTATGCCGGCTCCTGCTAGGGTGGTTCTCGCGCACAAACCCGTCAAGAAACTGTTGGAGCTCGCGGCCGAGGCAGTCCCTGGAACAAGGCATTCCTTTTGGCTCCCTACAGAGCCGCGTTCGTCAGAAGTGTACGCTTGCTCACAAGAATGCGACGGAGATCGAACGTGCTTCTCCACGGCGGCCGCATCCGACAGCCGACGGTGGCCACAGGAGCCTTCCCGCCCGCGTGCAAGACGCCGTACCGCAGCAGACAGCATTACCACGAAAGGAAACGCTCTTTTTTGTACTTTGAAAACGACGTTTCCAAGCACGAAAGGCACAAAACCGGTGAATCATCACGTAGTGCTTGATTTGGTTGGTGCGGTGTCTCCGGGAAATTCGGCCGGCCGGCTAACAGCGCCAACCGGGTCCACGAACGCTGTTTGTTTATTGTTCCGGTTCCCGGAAGCTGTCATACCGAGGCAACACCCCAGCAACCTGTCTCGTTTCCCTGCCGTTCGTGCAGTGTGACATAAAGTTGTGGGATGAGTTGGTTAGCCGACTTGTTCACGGCTGGCTTGCGAACGTGTTTGGTTTGGTTTATGGGGTTTAACGTCCCAAAGCGACTAAGGCTATGAGAGACGCCGTAGTGGAGGGCTCCGAAAATTTCGACCACCTGGGGTTCATTAACGTGCACTGACATCGCACAGCACACGGGCCTCTAGAATTTCTCCTCCAAAGAAATTCAACCGCCGCGGCCAGGATCGAACGCACGTCTTTCGTGTCAGCAGCCGAGCACCATAACCACTGAGCCACCGCGGCGGCGAACGTGTTTGGTTCATGTCGTTGTTGTGTTTCCGCAGTGTGACTCGGCCTTTACGGCTGCTTTGAAGAAGCCGCAGGGCGGGACAACTTCTGCGTATGTTTTCAGTCGCAGTTCCGTCGGGTCGAGTTTTAAAGGCGGTCTAAGTCTCTTGAACAGTTGTCTTGATATTACAGACACCGTAGCGCCTGTGTCTAACTCCGTTTGCAAAGGTACACCTTGAATTTCGACGTCGACGGTGATGGGACGCCGGGTTTTTTGAGACAGCGTCTGGACTTTACCAGTGTCGTCACTTTCAAGAGTGCGTATCCACTTCCTTGAACTCATTGGCTTCTGCTTGGGACCACGCCAGGCACGCTGAACGTGGCCTTTCTTCTCGCAGTTCGCGCAATTATCTGCGATATGCGGTCAAGCGTGGGAAAAATGCTTGTCAGAGCCGCAGAGATAACACTCGAAAGAATGCTCTCTTTTGTCTGCGTCTTCAGCGCTCATTTTGTGGAAGTCATCGACAGCTTCTCTAGCGTGCGCTTCCTGAGCATGCGCTTCCGCTGCTGCGCTTCCACTGCTGACGTAACGAGCGCTGCATGACGCCTTGCGTGCGGATTCGGGCGACAGCCCGGAACGGCTGGTCGCCCCGAGGGGTAGAAGCGCCATTTAAAAAAAAAACATATTGTAAATTATCGGCTCATTTTTGAAGCCTTTTACGCGGTATGAACGCTCGGGGGCCTGTACTCTATAATACACATCCAACTATATTGGACAAAAATTTTGAAAATTGGAAAACTGTAAGGTGCTGTAATGGAACTACTGAAGGTTATACTCCGATGTGCAGAAAAAGCTTTCTTTTAAACTGTTTCCGTAGCTGGTGTCGAGCAGTTAGAACTGCCGTAGAAAACCAACGGGGAAAGCTTTTGCCAATAACAAAAACGCTAACAGAAAAAAAAATGCAAGCCTGCCGACGGGAGATTGGTGAATATATTGATTGTTACAGTGAAATCTTACAATACATGAAAAAATTGAGTTCATAAACTGGCTCCCGCTCAAAATACTGTTGTCCAGAATTGCTGGGTGTGTTCAAACACCCTTTTCAGGGGCCCTTCAAAGTGCAGCTGAAGTTTTTAGAATGTTACTAGCTTTAAACAGGTAAATGTGTGGTTCTGGTGAAAACTTTATTTGGAACAGAAGAGTTTGGGACACGTAGGTCCTTGGGGCCCCGCAAGGCCCCACTGCACTCAAATGTTCATGTCCCGGAGGCTCATGACGCTGGCAGCCCGGCCTGCGGCGATGGCTTGCTTGGCCGGGTCCTCGGAGCGCAGTAGGTTGGTTTGGTTTATGGCGTTTAACGTCCCAATCTGACTCAGGCTATGAGAGATGCCATAGTAGAGAGCTTAGGAAATTTCGACCACCTGGGGTTCTTTAACGTGCACTGACATCGCACAGTACACGGGCCTCTAGGATTTCTCCTCCAAATAAATTCTGTAGTAGCACTTTTTGACGGGTTAGTTGGTACACCGTCTTGAAAGGATTCTTTCATTCTTTCAAGACGAAAGAAATTCAACCGCCGCAGCGAAATCGAACCCGCGTCTTTCGGGTCAGCAGCCGAGCACCATAACCACTGAGCCACCGCGGCGGCCGCAGTAGGGTCTCCCAAGCCTCCCAAGTGGTAAGGTGCTCCAGGCCCCGCGGGGGAGGATCCGCCGGGCAGAGGAAAAGGATATGGTCGAGAGTGGCTTTGGGGTGGTGGCACAGGGTACAGGAGGGGTTTGTGTGGACTTGGTGATAGCGCGAGCGTATATAAGGGTAGGGTAAAGTGCGTGTTTGGAGCCTCCTCCAAATTGTATGATGATAATTGTCGAGGGAGGGATGGGGTGGGGTTTTGGAATGTGTGAAAGTTGCAGGTAAGTCCTTTTGGACTAGCATTTGAAATGGTGACGTAATCGAAGATTAAAAGCGCGATGGCCTTCAAGCTTGTTCGCAGCGCGCAGCGCCGAGGAGTGGGGGGGTGAGGGGGGTGCGCAATGACGTCATCTACGATGCCAGTGCATTTCCAACTCGAAAATGGTTGCTTTGAAGGAAAACAACCAACACCACCGAATGCAAAGTCCTCCTAGTGATGTCTGGCAACATCCAGCGACATACGGCAGGCTTTGATGCACCGCAGCGTAATTTTGAAATGCTAGCGTCCGTCTACCCGCCGCGGTTTAATGCGCCCGTCTACTGAGGCGCAGTACCCGGGCCTCAACCCGACCGCGGCAGCCGCGTTTCGATGGAGGGGAAATCGCCCCTGTGCGATGTCAGTGCAAGCTAAAGATCCCGAGGTGGTCGTAATTATTTCGGAGACCTCCACTACGGACAGTTACAAACGGGACATGCTAAGTAAAATCTACCCCACCCATTACAAGAGCGAGTGCCCGTGATGCGAAGACAAACCAACCCTATACCATAACGCATGGGCTTGCCAGAAAATAGACGAGCTAGCCATAATAGAAAACCCGAGTGCGGAACAGTGGGAGAGGATGCTATCCAGCGACATCCTGAAAGTCCAACAAGGACTAGTAAGGCGTGCACGCAGGGCAGCTACTCTCAGCGGAGCCCTGGACTAGGGGAACCGACTCTGAAGAGAAGATGGAAGGCTCCATCTGAAGCCGCAAATAAATACTGTAAACTAGAGCAAATAAACGTTTTCCACCACCACTTCCTTTCTTTCACTCTCTCCTTTATCACTTCCCTTACAGCTCGGTTCGAGTGTCCACCGAGATATGTGAGACAGTTACTGCGTCATTTCCTGTCCTAAAAAATAAAAAAAAAACAATTTTAAATTTCCGTTCGTGACGTCAGACCCAGCTTCTCCTCAGTCCTTTGGTGCTGTGAAGAGAAGTCTGAAATTTAATCGTGGATTACGTCCCCATTTAAAATGCTAGCTAAAGTAAACTTGGCACGCTTTACCTACAGGCTGTATAGATTTTAATCTTTTAATGTCGCGGCATTTTCACAAAGTGGTGCAGTTGCCGTTTAAAACCATCGGTTATATTGCCTTCGCGTTACATGTCCTACCCAAGTCCATTTCTTCCTTTTGATTTCGGTTAGGTTATCATTGACCTGTGCTTTATCCATGGCCCACTCTGCCCTCTTTCTGTCTCTTAACGTTAGACCTGTCATTTTGCTTTCAATAGCTCGCTGCGCTGTCCTTAACTACAGTTGAACCCTCTTCTTTAGATTCCACGTTTCTGCCCCATAGGTGTGTACCAGTAAGATACAGCTGTTATACGGGGTGTCCACGCTAACTTTAGCCAAGGGTTACAAATAAAATATTTGAGGTAGACCAGGGAAACCACTTACATACATCTACCATCCGGCTTGCGCATCATAGGCAATTTTTGTTTCGCAATTAATTAATTAGCAATTAAGATAATTTTTCTAAACGCGAAAATGTTGACTTTAGACAGCAGATGTGAACCGCAAAGTTGGAGAGCACCTTCAGAAACCCCCATTCCATTGATTTGCGATAAAGAAAGCCTCACGTGTATCTTTTTTCCGAGCTCCAAAGAAAGCCCGCGAAATAAAAGAAAAATCACGTGACCAGCTCATTTGCGCGCCACGATTGTGCTGCTCTCAACCGTGGCTTGAGTAAACGAAATCAGCTGCTGGCAAGGCGGGACAACCTCAATGCTCCAGCAGGCCGATATGTCAACGGTGGTTGCGGTGTTCGCGCGAGCCAGTCTACAAGCGTGACGCTGCAAATTGCAGCGAACGCGCCGGGCATTGTAAGCTATGAAAGGACAAAAAGTGGCAAACACAAATACGATGAGTTTTATTCGCCACAGAGAGGAAAAAGAAGATAGGCAAACACAAATGCGACGAGCTTTATTCGCCACTGAGAGGCAGAAGAAGATAGGAAAGTATTTTACTTATCTCCTTGTGCCTCTCAGTGGCGAATAACACTCTTCGCATTTTTCTTTGTCACATTTGGCCATTTCATAGCTCACAATGGCCGGCGCGTTCGCTGCAATTAGTAGCGTCACGCTTGCAGACTGGCTCGCGCGAACGCCGCAACCACCGTTGACATATCGGCCTGCTGGAGCATTGAGGTCGTCGCGCCTTGCCAGCAGCTGATTTCGTTCACTCAAGCCACGGTTGAGAGGAGCATAATCGTGGCGCGAGAATTGATTGTAAAACATTTTATTCGCCCGAAAGAGCTTGGTAAGAGGTCGCGTTAAGTGGTCGAGAGTACATATAGACCTCGACGACTTTGTCAGCCCACTCCACCGCCAAAACTTGCGTTCTGGGGTCAGAGCTAGCCAGCACGGTATCTCACCGCTCGAGAGAAGGAGTTGTAACTAGATCACCCGGAGGTGGCTCTATTTTGCAGTCCCACAGGATCTGATCGTAGGTGGCACGTTGGCCACAGTGTTTGCGGTTTGGGTTGTAAAGATCGGGATAAATGTGCGCGAGGAGTGATGGGGTGCGTATCGATCTCGTCTGTAGACGACTCCACGTAACCTCTTGTTCTTTAGTAAGTGTTTTGTCTGGAGGGGGGAAAATTCTCCTCTCTAGTTTAAAATGATTGGTGAGGTCATGATATGTGATCATGGAGTCCTTCGTGAAATTCAGGGAGCCAGACTCATCCACTGCCCTGTCGCCGAAACCTCGGGCTTTATTGTGGGCTGCCTCCTTCCCCGGATTCCCCGAATGGGCTGGGACCCATATCAGTTCGGAATAATTTGGTGAGAATTTGCTTGCGTTAAGGATTTTAAAAGAGGTGTTTGTAATTCGGCCTTTTGCGAAATTATTGATACCCATTTTGGAGTCACTGAGGATGATGCTGTCTTGGGTATGCGCTAGGGCGAGGGCTATAGCCGCCTTTTCTGCCGTTTCAGAGGATTTCGTTTTGACTATTGCCGAGACGATGAGGTCACCATTCTCGTTCACAGCCACAATTGCAAATGCATTCGTATGTTTGTATTCTGCCGCACTTACATAAAGTGTTCCAGCGCACTGTCTGTATCTATTATGTAACGCTTTGGCTCGTGCTTGTCTTCTACCCTCGTGGTGTAAGGGGTGCATGTTTTTGGGGAGGGGTTTGATTAATAGGTCCGTCCTATAGCCGCGGGGTAAGTCTGCTTTGGCATCTGTATTCGTAGGTTGAAAGTTCATTCCAAGCCTGGTAAGAATACTCCTACCAGTTCTGGAATTGGCTAATCTCGCGGTTTGAGCCATTAAAATGGGCTTCTTTCAGTTCATTGTAGGTGTTATGTATTCCTAACCTCATAAGCCTTTCGGTTGAGGCATTTAGTGGGAGTCCTAACGCAGCTTTGTAGGCCTGCCGTATCATGCTATCCAATTTGTACTTTTCTGCTTTCGCAAATTTGAGATAAGGGGTGGCAGAGAGTATCCTGCTTAGCGCAAAGGCCTGCACTAGTCGGCATAAATATCTTTCCCTCACCCCTTGTCGTCGATTAGCTATGCGGCGGATTAATCGCGCCGTCGCTTCTACCGTGCATTTTAGCTGAGTGAGTGTGTCAGTATTCTTTCCATTTGTTTGTAAATACAACCCCAGTATTTTCATGGTTTGTACCTCTTTGACGGATCGTCCATTGACATACACGTTTATTTGTGGGGGGGGGGGTGGGGGGGAGTCGTAGTACTCCTACTTCTTCGTTTATGACGGATCACGAAGAGTTGAGATTTTTGCTCTGAACAAGTGAGGCCGGATTCCCATGTGCATGTCTCAATGATGTCCACTGCTTCTTGGAGTGTGTCTTCTATGTAGCCTTCGCATCCTGTGGTTACCCAAAGTGTGATGTCATCTGCATAGAACGTGTGATGTAGGTCAGGTATTTGTGCCAATTTGGGGGGAATTTTGATGAGGGAGAGGTTAAAAAGGATAGGGGACAGGACGGAGCCCTGTGGTGTTCGTTTACTTCCTAGTGTGATTGGGGCAGACTCTATTGTTCCGACCGTTATCACTGCTGTTCTGTTAGTGAGGAAGGATCGGATGTAAGCTTTAATAATGTCTAAACCCAATATTGCTTTCGTTCCTGTTCCCTCGTCAGCTTCAATTATGTCCTTGTTAAGCTGCAAGAGTATGTCCTGGGTATATAGCTGGGCCCTGAATCCTAACATTGTTTCAGGTAGGAGGTTCATGTCCTCTGCACAGTTTTGGAGCCTGTTGAGGATGACATGCTCCATGAGTTTGCCTAGGCATGATGTTAATGAAATTGGGCGTAGATTATCAGTGCTGAGTTTCTTACCCGCTTTAGGAATAAAAGTGAATTTCGCGTGTTTCCACTTTTGTGGTATGTTGCCTGCATGCCAGTATTTGTTCATAAGGTCTGTAACTGCCACGATGGACGTTGTGTCTAAGTTCCTGAGTGTCTTGTTTGTTACTTTGTCTGGTCCTGCCGCAGATGTTGTCCGCAGTTTTCCAATTGCGTACCAGACCTCTGCGTCTGTGTCGTCTGCGTCTAAATTGGATTAGGAGTCCCCCGGTAGTCTGGTTGTATGGTACCGTCATCCGTGTTTAGGTAGCGTTCTGCCAGCTCTTTGATTAGGTCTTCAGTTGTTCCCTCATATTTATGTATGAGTCTGTACAGTTGACTTTGTTGCACGGGACGTGTTTGTTCTGGGTCAAGCAGGTGTCTTAGAAGATGCCATGTCTTCTTATTTCCGAGCTGTCCGTTGATACTTTCACAAATTCGGTTCCATTGTTGTGTTTGGAGAGCAAGTGAATGTTCCTCGATTCACCTCTCGATTTCAGCGATCCTTTTGCGGAGTCGCTTGTTGTGTTTTTACTTCTTACAGCGTTTTTGGAGGCCTTTTTGTGCCAGCCACAGGTGTAAGAGTTTTGAGTGTGCAATCTGCTCCTCTTTCTTAACTGGCACCGCAACGCTAGTGAAGCTGACATCCTCATTCAGAGAGACAACCCAGTCGCTAAGGTTAGAGATCTCCTTTGGAGCTGTTTTGTTGCGAAGTTCCCTGAACTTGTCCCAATCCGTGGTTAGTATTTCTTTAGGTTTGTTTTTGAGTATTTGCCCTGGGGAAGGTGATGCTAAGGATGAAGTGATCACTACCAAGATTTTGCCTGGTGTTGACCCACTTTGCGTCCTTGACGTTTTTAGAGAGGGATAAGTCTGGAGATGTGTCTACACATACACTGTTACCCATGCGTGTGTGGTCGCACGAGTTGGTTAGCGTTGTGAGCCCTAGTGACTGTATGATTTGCCAGAGCAGGTTCCCTTTCGGAGTTGCTTTGTTATATCCCCGTGCTGGGTGTTGAGAGTTGGTCTCCCACAATTATTAATTGAGCTCTAGCAGCCAGCTTTATTGTGTTTATCAACAAGTGTGGGAGTCCATTGCCTTTGTTTCTGGGCGGGTTGTATACATTAAGAATGAGAGATTTAAGTCTCCTTTTTTGCCTTGGTACTGTTTCAAGTAGAGTGTAATCTTCTAACGATTCGGTTATAAAATGTTGAATCGCGGTGATATTTCTATGCACCAGCGTGGCTGTGAAGGAGCCGGATGCGTTACTAGTGTCATAATGGGGTGGCACATATGCTTTATAGCCTGGCAGTGTAGCCCTGCCGCTAGCTTCTTGCAATGCAATCACGTCTGGGGCTGTAACAGACGGTGTTTGTTGGATATGGAGCTGCAAGTGGGCCCGCTTACGGCGGAAGCCTCTGCAGTTCCATTGCAGTTCCATTGGCGCGAGAATGCGCTGGTCACGTGATTTTTCTTGTACAGTCTAGCCCGTTTATAACGAAGCCACTTATAGCGAAATAGCGGTTATAACGAAGGGATTTCAATTTCCCATTCCCATTTTTGCATTTTCAATACATTTTGGGTCCGGTTTTAACGAAGTAAATAAGAGCGCGTCAGCGGATATAACGAAGAGATTTAATACCAACCGAAAAATAATCTGCCAATCAACACATTTTTGCGTCCTTGAGGCGATTTTTTCCGCGAAAATAAGAGCAAAATTCGGCTGACGGCGTCCTTTCGTGGCGTCGTCTGCTCTCCTGCGGAGCGAAAGGTTGCTTCACTGCATCGCATGGCACGCCGGTCTCGTGTTGCGCCGTCCTTGTACGGCGTCACGGCGTAGAGCGGTAGAGCACGCCGCGCAGGGGAAAAATGTAAAAAAGAACAGACGATTTTTTTTTCGATGACGTCGCAGAGAGCGGCCGTCTTGGCCAATCGCAGTTCTCTATTTCTCCCAGGCAGTCGGCGCCACGGCTGGACTGCAGTCTGCAGGAGGTGTGGCAGCGCGCGCTTTGTTTTATGTCGGTGCCGCGGTGCGCAAGGCAGGGACAAAGCGCGGCAGCATTGTGCATGTTGGAAGCGTGGCTGAAGCCGCAATCCTGAAGTCCGCACTCTCGAAACGTGTTCAGGGGACGCTGTACGACTTCTTTCAGCGGCAATAAATCGGTATGCCGATGTTTGCATTTTTTTCGTAGTCCGCATATTACGAAATAGCGGATATAGCAAAGTTATTTCCGATTCCCGCCGACTTCGTTATAACCGGGCTAGACTGTATTTCGCGGGCTTTCTTTGGAGCTCGGAAAAAGGATACGCGTGAGGTTTTCTTTATCGCAAATAAATGGAATGGGAGTTTCTGAAGGTGCTCTCCAACTTTGCTATTCACATTTGCTGTCTAAATTCAATATTTACGCGTTTAGAAAAATTGTTTTAATTGATAAATAATTAATTGCAAAACAAAAAATTGCCTATGATGCGCAAGCCGGTTGGTAGATGTATGTATGTGGTTTCCCTGGCCTGCCTCAAATATTTTATTTTTCAACTCTTGGCTAAAGTTAGTGTGGACACCCTGTATAATTTTCTCTTTAGGGGTATTGGTAAACAGCTATTCATGATCTGAGGCAACCTGCCAAATGCGTCCCGCCTCATTCTTATTCTTCCAGTTATTTCACTCTCGTGATCCGGATCTGCTCTCACTACCTGCCCCAAGTAGACGTATTTCCTTACCGCTTCCAGCACCTCGCAAACAATTGTAAACTGCTATTCCCATCCGAGACTCTTGAACATTACTTTGGTTTTCTGCATATTAAATTTTAGACTCACATTACTATTCTGCCTGTCTTCGCCCATTGATCATGTTTTGCAGTTCATCTCCTGAGGGACTTACCAAGGCAAACGTCATCACCGAATCGCGGATTACTAAGGTATTCTCCATTAAAGGGGCCCTGCGACGCAGACGGAGCATGAGGCGTTTATTCTTTGTATGCAGAGTAAGGGAGGTTATTACGCCTGAATGCCCAAAGAGATGGCCGAAATCGGAGTATTTAGTATATTAATCTTGTCCAGAAATGCTTGTTTCGAACCGATGGCGTCGTAAAACAGAGGCCATTTTGGGCAGTGAAAATGAGGTGGCATTCAGATTGGACACTGTTTTTCTGATTGGTTGGGCGTCCAGTTCAGATATTTTACCTTTATACTCACGAAATAAATCCAAAGTATTATGTCTCTGGTTAATGAAAGGTTTTCGCATGCCACAAAAACTGGAAAGGAGCATTGAAGGCGACCAAAAAGTAATAAGGGTAACGCTAGGGGAGACACTTTCCATTCCGCTTGAAACCTTCATGGCGGCGAGCGCTGTTCAAAACACACCAAGAAGCATGGAGGTAAAAAAAACTAGGAGAGAGTGCGCTCAGCCTCTGCAAGCCATCCTCATCTGACGCCGCTGCCGAGGGCCCTTTTGCGCACTGACTCTTGGGAAATAGGCCCTCCACAGTTACCAGACTGCCAACCAGCGGTGCTTTTTAGTGAACGTCCGTGCTCCGATGTAGCACAGAAGCGCAGCGCCTGTGTTGCAGCTTTGGCGGAATGCGTACCGAGCTCGAGGTTGTCTGAAGGCTCCGCGTCTCAACGCTTCTGTTGATTACACTCTTGAGTTTTTGGGTGCACTGTAGAAAACTGCAGGTAAACTTTTCATCAAAGGGTGCGGCCGCGACCTCGTCACTGTTCAACTGTGGTTCATAAAGAGAATGGAGAGAAATTCTTTTCGTCGTTATACACACATACGGAGCGTTTATTTCAGCGCATGCTATAAGCGGAGAACTCGAGAGTAGGCGAAGAAACGAGCCTCTAAAAAAGGGCGCAGCGGCTTCCAGAGCGCTCACGGCGGACGGTCGTGTTTAACGAGCGCTCCGGCGCGCTGCGCAAGATTCTATTTCTCAGGCGGACTTCGGCCCGCCCATGGGCCCGGCACAAGTCGTGCCGAATACGCTCGCGCTCATACGCGGTTCCGACGTGAAATGCAGCAGTGAAGTATTTCTCTCTCTCTCTCGCTGTCGAGAGAGAGTGCCGCCGGCTTTACGTCTGCCCCTGCGCGGGGTCTCCCGCAGTGATGCCAACTCAGGTCAACGTTTTCTCCCTAGATTTAACCCCCAAAAATCCCTAGATTGAAGAAAAATCCCTAGCCTATAATTGTTTAATTGTTAATGCGACTATTTAAGCTTTAGCAAAGTCTCAGCGCAGTTCACTGTTTCGTCCATTGGTTATATCTTTTGTCAGAGATTAATAAAACCGTGTTAGCCACAATTGCTCCTTTTTTTCTAGATTTACCTTACATAGAGGGCCCACAGATGGCGCCAGCTTTTACAGAGACGTGTGGTCACTGGTGAGAAAGATAGTGAGCAACGACGCTCACAAGCAGTCGACTCCCGTTTCACCGCACCGGATTTTGAGCTGCTCCTTCAGCTGGCTTATCTTTACGCGCAAAGAACCTATGCAGCCCTTTGAAAAATAAACGCAGTTGATACCAAGGTGAAAGAGCTGGCATTTTCTGCTAAGCCCCGTCAACACATGAAAGTATTTTATTCAGACACCATTAAGGGTTGTTTTAAGGATTGTTTTAAGAGGCACACAGAAAGACGAAAATGTTTGAATTAATGAAGGACTCCTTCTCGCCTCATAGAGAACATTCAGAAGCGGTGAAATGGCGTATCTCACCGCACAGTTATTTATTAATCATAGTCGCAATCAAGGACCGCCAAATAGCTTTGTAGCTACTAAGGATTGACAACCCGAGAAACTGACATAATTAAAAATGCAATCTTGTTACAGTTACACAGCAATGATACAAACGTAAGATTGGTAATTACAAAATCAGAAAGTGATTCCTTACAACTTTGAATGTGTTTTTTGGTTGAACAGCACGTTTAAATCAAGTGGTCTAGCATACGTGGAGACTGCGAACAATTGCGGCACTTTTTGGTAAAGGTAAGCGGTGAGCGTAAACGTAGCGCGCTGATCCAGGCACCACAAGTTAAAATTCAACTTCGTCTTTCGTAGAGCAGCAGTCACTCGAAGCGCCAGAGCTGGCACGCACGTTTGAAATTCACATGGTTTCGTTTTTCCTCCCTGTGCAGCAGTCCATAATTTCGCGTTGCAGAACTGCTTTCGCCCTCTCTCAGCTCGGCAGAATACTAAAAATAAAGGAGTAGTAATTAGCATTTTTCATAGTTTTTTCTGTTCCAAGCGCAAAATAATCAGACACACCTGCCATTGAGCCGCTTAGAGTAGCAATTCTACGGCCTCTCAAAATCCCTAGATTTCACAAAAAAGACGCTAGATCCCTGAAGCAAAGAAAAAACCCCTAGATCTAGGGATAAATCCCTAGGGTTGGCATCACTCCCGGCCACTGCGCACAATCACTTACAAAAAGAAGTAAACTGTACGTATACATAGCCGCGCGCTCGTAGCGTCCTGTCTCGGACTAATCGCGCGCGCGGCACACTGCACTAGCGGCCGGGGTGGGGCGCCAGGCGGCGTATACCGTACGAGGTAGCACCCACGGAGCGTTCGTGTCACGCGTGCACTACCTGGCGAAGAGCGAGCGGGAAGTCAAGCCCGCCTGCTCGATGAACGCACACAGGCTCACCATTGTTCTGTCACGGGTGCGCGCACTGCCGCGCGGCCACAGGAGCGCTTCGAGACTGTCCGGGATGATTCCCAGCGCCCTGCAGGCCGCGAGAATCTCGCGACGCGGCACTGCAGAAGCGGCACAGCGAAGGAGCATGTGCTCCAATATCTCCACTGCGCCGCAGTCAGCGCAAGCGTCGCTCGGGGACGGTGGCCGCTGCGGCGAGCGAGCAGTTCGCGCTCACCACGGAGCCGTCAGTGAACACAAGCAGATGGTCGCGCAGTTGCTCGAACAGCGAGAGAGCGAAACCGAAACTGAAATCCGGCTAAGAGCTACCACTGCCTTGTCACGTGAGGGCCTATTTCCCATTATTCTTTCCATTATATTTTTTTATGACTAGGCTTCAAGATTTTGACGTCATGGTCCCTCCTAGTTTTTCTTCCTCCATGCCAAGACAGCAGTGAAAAAAAAAGCCGGTCGACACATCTCGCCGCGAGATGTGTCGACCGGTTTTTTTTTGGACCCCATTTTGGACCCCATGGAACCATTTTGGACAAGATTCTTGTCCAAAATGGTGAAGAAAGGCCGGACACGGAAGGTAAACGGAAGGTGAGGCGAGGTTGGGATGGGGGAGGGGGACAGCCTTCCAATCCTGCCAAAAAAGAAATATAGGGGAGCTTTCTTTGTTAGTCATCCCTGCCCTGTCTACAGCACCGGGTACACGGGGGGACGACGCCGTCCAAACGCGCGGCTCTGAGCGGCCCCTATTTTTTACATTTATTTATTTATTTTTACATAATTCTCTTCTACAGGCTGATTCCGCAATGCCTGCAAGACTGCTGAAGTTTCGACTGGGTCAGATGATTTCCCTTAATACATAAATGGTATATAAAGGGGTTGGTTATACTCTGCGCATTTCTCTTATCACCTGATTGATAGTGTGATTACGGTTTATTGTCGAGCACCCTTTACGAAAGCCTGCCTGGCCATTTGGTTGGTTGAGGTCCAAGGTTGTCCAGACTCTATTAGCGATTACCTTAATAAATACCTTATAAGGGTGTATGTACAAAAGGCGGCGGCGCAGTGCATTGCGGGTCAGCGGCCATCTTGTAGTACTCCTCAGCAGACACCCGCTACAGTCGCCGCCGCCGCTACGGCAGCATGCTTCGCCGATGCGCGCACGAACGTGATTGCTGCTCCTAAGTGACGCGCTACAAGTAGCATTGCCGTTTAGAAAAAAGGACGGCTCCGGTTCCTGGAGGTTATGCAGCGACGCTGTCCGAATGCGATAGATGACCTTATGAAGAGAAAGCAAAAACAATCGGGATGAACCCTTTCATGCTGCGAGAAAGCGACTGCGTCCAGCACATAGTCTTGTGGCCATGCGTGGATGCTTCGGAAGTGCACGAATTCTTGGTGTTGTGGAAAGCTTCACCACTGGTTAAGCAACAGAAGGCGCGGAAAGCACTGGAGGACCGCAACGTTGAAACGAGGGGCTGGGTGCACGAGCCGTCGGTGAAGGAGGCGTTCACCGACACCTAGTCATGATGAAAAAGGTAAGCCGGCTTCTTCTGCATTTTAACTGTCGTGTTCTAGTTCACCATAATTTTGACGTGTGCTGACTGCTCGTTTTATTCGCAGATGAATAATTCGCAAAGCATGTGCCCGACTGCGCTAACAGCGTGGGGGCTGAGCGAGGGCGACATAATCGCTGCGCGCTGCACCTGTACGGCAAATCCTGTTCCCATGTTGCTGCCGTCTTTTCATCGCAGAGTACCGCGTCAGTGCACGGAAAGAGTGTCGTTGCACCGACAGCGCGAACGCCTGGTTCCAGCCCACGTACGAAAAGTGGAAGTTGCGCCCACTGCTGCCATGTACTTCGCATCCTGTGCGCTGAACGAACGTCGACTTGGTAGTGAAGGCATCTGAGTTCGTGTGCTGATTGTGACTTCCACTTTTCGTACGTGGGCCAGGCGTTTGCGTTGTCGGTGCAAGAAAGCGTTTGTCGCCGACGCACGCCATACTCGGGCAAGAAAAGGCCGACAGAAACATGGGAACAGGTAACGCCACTCGGAGATCTGTCTTTACAGCCAGTCAGCAGTCAAAAATGAGACGCCATCGAGATGGTGGAATGAAGAATGCGAAAAAGCCTATCGTGAGAGGAAAGCCGCATGGAAGAGCCTAGCGCACAACCAGTACCAAAGAACGGGATAAATTAAAAAATTTTTGCAGCTTAAAAGAACCATATCTAAGGGAAAGGATGAATACAGTGCAAACCTGAACACCTGTTTGCCTAACCCAGTCAACCGGAAGTCTCTGTGTAGATACATGGAACGTACTAACGTGCTTCCCTCCTCGAATATCGCTCAGTCCAGAGTATTGCCCCTCGGGAGGAAGAAGAACAACTGGAGTAAATAGCTGAAGGCCTTGCTGCGCTTTTTCCTGCTCGCACTACCTTTCCTTCAACCACATTTTATTTGGGTGAAGACTTCACGCAGGTCTATATGTGTGATTTAGTGTCTGTAGTTAACTACCTGCAATCTTCTGCCCCTGGGGTTGACGGAGTAACAGTTGGCATACTGAAAATACTAATGCAAGACTGTTTGCTCTGTAAGTACTGCAGATTGTGAATTGGTCTTTGGAGAAAGCCTGGATTCTACAAAATTGGAAAACAACGAAAATTATTTTGTTGCTAAAAGACCAGGGGAAGGGTTTTGATCTTGACAATATCCGGCCGATTGCTCTCATATGAAATTTGGTTAAGCTTGCAGAATGGGTAGCCTTCAGTCGCCTCACGAATCATGTTCTGACTCTTCAAGGCTTTAGCGAGACTCAAATTGGTTTCCGCCGTGGGTGTTCGATTTCGACCGCGCGCATACACTTGGAGAGACGTATTAAGGTTGCCATGATGCAAAATGAGGTATCAGCTCTGGTTACTTTAGATATTGCAAAGGCGCATTGCAGCCTTGAACACAGCATTTTGTTTCATAAACTAGCTGATGTACAACCTCCTTTGTACCTTTTTGCGTAGATCAGGAAGTTTTTAAGGAATAGATCGTTCTTTTGCTCTAAGGGCAGGTTATATTCTAACCCATACGCCCAGTCTAGAGGTGTCCCACAATGCTCCATTCTTTCGCCGTTGTTGTTCATGTGTATGCGGCTGATACTGCTTTTTTCGCTTCTGCCAAAAAAATTGGCTGAAGGCTTAGCTTGGTTGAGCCTGGCTGATTGCGAAAGCAGTAACACCTAGCTGCGCTTGGTTCTGCCGGTAGTTTCGTTTCTCGAATTCACGCGTACCAGACTCGAACTCGCCAACTCTTATCTCTTGTTCTTCACGTCGCTGAGCCACGATGTCACCGTCTCGAATCACCACAATGCTGTGCTCTTTCTTGGCTGTATACTGCAATCTTCTTTTAGCAGGCCGCTCTTCTTTCTGTTCCGGCGTTTCTTCCGCACGGCGTTTTCTTCTCTTGTGATTATATCGCTCCGCACTACTTATAGATTCTTCTTCGGCATTAAGTAAAATTGTTTAAAGTAATTAATTAATTCATTCATTAATTAGGCGGGCCGAGGAGGCCGTCACGTGGTAGCCGCCGCGCCAAGCGAAGGAACGACTACGGCAGCAGAGACGAGTTGGGGCCCCTGCTCTCCTCTGGTTGTGACGTCACGCTGTCACGTGGTCGTGCGCCGAAGCTGCGCCGGAGCGAAGGAACGACCTCCACCGGCGGCAGAAAAGTGCTAGCAATATTGCTTTCGCAATAAAATATTCATGTACTGTATCAAATACTTTGTTATAATATATGACCCGCAGTTAGCCTGGCGGCCCTAAATTAGAAGCATTGCGCTTAAAGGTGAGCGTGCCCTTGGCCGGTTGGTGAGGATCAGCAACAAAAAATTCTGTATGCGACGGGACACTCTACTCCTTCTTTATAAGACCTATGTACTTGAATTCGGATCCGTTCTATTTCTGGTTGCTCAAGGTACAAGCTTGAACCCATGTTTGTTATGGAGCGACGCGCTCTGCATCTTTGTTTAGGTCTGCCTAAAACAGTGGCGAATGCTGAGTTGTACTTGAAGGCGCGAATACCTGATCTAAATTCGCGATTTCAGCTTCTGACTGTGTGGATGTCTTTAAGGTCTGTGGAGCCTGTTCTTGGATTGGCTAACCCCATATTTGTAACGAATCCAACCGTCTTCTTTGGTAATATTTGGCCTAGGTATAAGCTCCCTCAGGTTATGTTCACTAATGCCCTGCTGTCAAAAGTTTCTGTATAAATAAATTCTTTAGTACAAGTTAACCGCACGCGGGCTGATACGGTAGTCTCCTTTGACGACACCCTCCCAGGGACTGCTAAGAATCTATCTGCCAGTGTGTTAAATGGGCTTATAGAGGAGTACCTAGGTAATTTTCCCAACCACTTTGCCGTTTTTACAGACGCCTCCCTGCAAAATGAAAAGGCAGCGATTGGTATTTACTCAAGGGCTCTTGGTTGGAGTTGTTCGTTTCGGGCCCCTGACTGTACCTCTTTATTTCTCGCTGAGTTTCTGGCCATTGAGTTGTCCTTAATAATGAGTCCCTGCAGTATCTCAGGTTATTATACTTTCAGACAGCCTTTCCGTCTTGACAGCGCTCGAAAAATCGAAGGATACACCTGCAGTATGAGCAGTTGCCTTCAATATTTTATTACACCACATATTACAGAAGTATGCTGTCACTGGGTCCCTGGACACTGTGGCATTGTTTCTAATGAGAGGGCTGATTTTTTAGCAAAGTCCGCCCTTGGTGGTTCTTTTGTCCCATTCGTCCAAAATACTGTCTTCTTGGCTATAGCACGCTATCAGCGATTCCAGCGTCTCCACTACTTGAGCCATGAGCCTCTCCTTGCTGCAGCACAATTTTCAATCCCTGGCATTTCCTTGGAGTGTGCGGATGTGCAGTTCAAGGCAATGTGAGGTGTCCATGACCCTCTTGCGCTGCAGAATACCGCGACTAAATCTTTATTTACGTATGACCAACCTTTGTTAGTCTTGTGGCAAAATTGCGTCTACAGATAACTTTTTCCTCTTCTGCCGACGGTTCGCCGCTCTCCGTAGAATTTCCTTGGCCTTGGAGATCTCCCTTACTCGACTAGGGCTTCGTCTATCTATTCCGATTCTTCTATCCTTCGGGGCAAGCGCCAAAGGATATGCCTTGAAACCAGTGTGCGATTATATTCGCGACAATATAATTTCATCAGGTAGATTCCTCTGCTAGAATGAGACTTTACTGCTTTTTCTTTTCATTTTTTTTGTACAAATTTTTGTCTAAGTCACAAAATTATCCAAAAAATTCCAGGGCGCACTTTGTTGGCCTAAAGTGGGGTGAGGCGGAAGCCTTAAGCTCGGAGTTGCTGCTTGTGTCACTGATGTGTGGTTAAGATGTCAAGCTTGCCTGGAACGCGACAGCGTCTTGCGACGCTGCCAGGAAGTCCACAGAACGCCCTCGCCCGTTCGGCTGCACGCCTTGCTCATCGGTAAATTGAGTTTTGAGGAAAGGAAATGTATCTGTCTCGCATGTCTCGGTGGACACCAGAACATCGCCGTAACGGGAAGGGAGGAAGATGGGAGTGAACGAAGAAACCGCATTTACTAGACGCCCCTTTGTTCATCCCAAACCATCGAGCTGAATGCGCGCGATAGGTCAAGCATCCGGGGGTTTCGAGACAGGAGCACTGAAGTGTTGATGCGAATGATCGAGAACGGAAACCTTGAGGATGTGGCTGAACTTATTGAGGGTGCGCGGACAGTGCAGTTCACTCATTTCCAGGGCTCAAGCCATGCACGGCTGGACCGCATTTACGCATCAGTCGACCTTGCCCCTGTTTGCAACCATTATGAAGTTGTGGGAGTCTCCTTCTCAGACCACTCTTTAGTTGAGTGCTGCCTGGGAAGTGTGAACCGAAGCAAGGCATTTTCGTGGGAAATGTGGAAGCTAAACAACACGCTTCTTCAAGACGAAATCTACTGCAGAGCAGTAAAGGATGAAATAGGGAAAATAAACCCGCGCAAGAACCTGAAGATTTGGCAACAGTGGGAGCTAAGTAAAGAATCTTTAAAAATCAAAGCAATAGAACGGGCGACATGTATCCGTTATAAGGAAAAACAAGACGAAGCTGAGCTAAGGGCACTGCTTCAAACGCTGATGAAGCAGGAATGCAAAGAGCCTGGGAAATGGATAGAAGATGTCAGGAAAACAAAACAAAAGATAGAGCTTATGGAAGAACGGCGTTATCGCGGAGCACTAGTGAGGGCAAGGGCGGAAGACACAGCTGCTGGCGAAGCGCCATCGAAACATGCTCTTGGTCTAGAAAAAGCGCGCGCTGAAAGAAATCACATCGATAAAATAGAATGGGGGGGGGGGGGGTATCTCATCGGCAGACACTGACCACATCAAAGAAACCTTTAATGAATACTACCAGAGGCTTTTTTCGTCGACTCCTGTAGACGCAGTAGCCTTTACGCATCAGTTTCTTGGTGCAATGCCACGGCTTGACGAAGAAAGCAAAAAGAAAATGGAACTAACAATAACTCACAGCGAGGTAGAGCACGCGATAGATCAGTTAAACCTAGGAAAATCACCAGGACCAGATGGATTCAGTGCGGCATTTTATAAAGAATTTAAGCACGAAATTGCCCCAGTGCTGTGTACAATTTTCAATGAAGCCTATGAAATAAACGTATTGCCTCAGACTTTTGGGATCTCCCATACAGTGCTCATACCTAAAACGGATGATATAGAGAAATTACAATAGGTTACAGCGTATCGACCCATAGCACTCACTTATGTGGACTACAAAATTTTTATGAAGGTATTGGCGCGTAGACTGCAGACAGTGATATCGGATATTGTTGCACCCCACCAGACATGTGGAATCAAAGGGCGCTCAATTTTTTCCAACATTCACAAATCCAGCAGTGTGCTTGGAAGCTGTGACATCAATGGGCGAGTAGCGATGCTTCAGATTGATCTCGAAAAGGCATTTGATTGTGTTTCCCATGGAAGTTTGTTTTCCGTTTTAGACCATGTGAGCGTCGGTTCAGTTATCCGTAAGGGTGTAGCCCTGGCGTATCGAAACTGCACGACGAGACTGATTGTTAACAAGAGTCTGGGGGCCCCCATTAGCGTGCAGCGTTCGGTGCGTCAGGGCTGCCCCCTCAGCCCTCTTTTGTTTTGTATTTACATCGAAACGCTGTGCATGAAAATCATAGAAAACAATAGTATTAATGGCTTTAGGTTACAAGCAGCTGAAGTTAAGCTGCTGGCCTATGCAGATGACGTTGCAGTATTTACGGTTGATCAGGGGAGCATAAGTGAAGCTGTCGGGTGTGTACGCGCGTTCAGCGAAGTCACAGGTAGCGGGGTTAACTGGTCAAAGTGCCTTGGGCTCTGGCATGGATGGTGGCCATCCCACCCAGACCATTTCGCCAACGTACCGTGGGCGACGACCCCGGGCAAGTATTTGGGCGTTCCGCTCGATGCTTATCGCGATAGCGAGGAGTATTGGAAAGAGCAAACTAAAGACGCACGTGACCGAGCTGGGAAATGGAAAGGCACCAGCCTTTCAATTTTCGCCAGAGCTACAGTCTGCAATCTTTTTTTTTTTTGTTAGCAAACTCTGGTATGTGATGCAGGTTTTGCATTGCTCCGTGTGAACGTTCAGAAGCTACACAGGATTTTTGCAGTTTTCATATGGGCGTCCGAATGGGAACGTTGTAGCAGAACGAACCTGTTCCGGCGGGTAAAAGACGGGGGGCTAGGGCTAGGGCACCTCTTTTTAAGGCAGCTGGTGAACCGTTTTTTGTTTTTTTCGCGACGTCACAGACCCGTTCTTGCGCACCGTGTGCCAAGTGAAGCTGCGGCGATTGCTGCCGGAGTTTGTGGTATCCACAGAAGAGCTCTCTGGTGGAACTTTTGGTTACTACAAAGAGATTGTAGCAAGCGTTCGGTTTCTTTCGGCACGTTTTTCCACCGATTATTTGTGGAAAAGTAAAAGGAAAAAGTTGTACAATGATCTTTGTGATATTGTTTTCCCAGAGCCCATGTACAGGGCCTTGTACAGTGGAGGCCCGGAAGGGGATGTTTTAAAAGGGGTGAAGAAAATGCAGGTGCCACCAGGAGTATAGACTTTCTTTTTTAAGTTACACACCGGGACGTTACCAGTTAAAAAGTTTCTAGCAGGAAAGGATTTCTTTTTACCGTGGGGATCGAACTGCTTAATTTGTAAACAGCCTGAAACAATAGACCATGTTTTTTTGCATTGCTGGGAAGGGGTTTATTTTTGGGATGTGTTACAAAGGACCATAAAGAAAGAGCTACCACTTGACGCGCACGGAATTCGCTATTTAAGTACTGATAATGAGGATGGGGCCCCTTTTGATCTCATAATGCTCTTGGGCCTCCACTGTATATGGCGCTCCAGAATGGCCAGAATGGCAGGCTACCATTGTGACAAAGACGCACGACCGGTCCGAATTTATTTTCGGGAAAGCTTGGACTGGTTTCTTGCAATCCAAAAAGCAGCTGCGGAGCCTCCCGAGTGGCTCTCAAGACTAGAGCCGTTGTGTATGTTGCGGGAATTTTAAGCTGACGAAGCCAGTCTCGTGCTGGCTGACCACGACAGTGTCGTATGTATATAGCGTTATGTGTATTTTTGTTGTGCAATGTCATGAGCCAAAGCCAGGCAATAAAGAAAAAAAAGCTGGGATGGCGGAGTAGGTAGCGTGCTCGTCTCGCACTCCGGAGACCCGGACTCGATTCCCCAACTTGACCAATTTCCTCCCCGGTTTTATTTATTTATCTGGTCTGACTATAAAGGTTAATTAGGCTAATTAGTTAATTAAACTCAGTCTGACTTGGAGCATCACTATGCGATCCCTTTAAGTGGTTGCATAGTTACTAGGCAAAGCACGTTGTCCCCGTTTGAAATTCGCGCATTGTGACGTCACGACCGTTTCGACCAATTGAAAAGCATGACATTTCTGTCGACAAATCCTGCTTGCAGCGATGAGGCATTAAAGGCTTCCGCCTTAATACTCCACTCTTTGTGCATGAGTGCGTTTGTATCCGCTATGCACCTTGGTAAATGCCCTGCCGTGGGTATAAGCCATTAAGCCTGCATTCGATTCAGCCGTGGTTCTCTGCACCGCCGGAACCGGTTCACGGTGCGCTGCACCAAAGCGCTCGATTCACAGCGCCCCCTGCACCACCGTCCGCGATTGATTTTGGTGCCGTCGTGGTGCCGCTTCGGTGCAATGAACCGCGGCACAGTCAGAGACGGAGGTGCAGGATAGTGGTGCACGTGTTTGATGGCGTAAGGAGACGACGCGCGCAGCCGACGTTTTGTTTGTTAACATCAATGGCCAACTAAAGGACGTTTTTCCCGTTTCTCGCGACAGCCTGAACAGCCTCTTGAATTCGAAGCTGAAATACCTAGCTACTACGCTTTCGTGGTAGTTGGGGATTCTGTTGCGGTCTGTCCGAACTGTGTTGCTGCAAAAGAAAGCACCACGTCGGCTTCCTCATCTTCGCTGTCTGACGACTCAGAAAATTCCATAAAAGTGGATTCGGCGATGTCGTAGTCCTCGACTCCACGAGGCACGAAAAACAGACGCGACGCACCGCAACACAACACACCACGGCGGACGAGAACCGGATAGCAGACGACAAGCCGTTCGTTCGAACGTTGCGGTCCTTCAGGGCCTTCCGCGACTTCTGTTGTTCAACAGTGGTCAAGCTTTTCACAACGCCAAGAATTCGTGGGCATCCAAAGCATCCACGCATGGCCACAAGAAAATGTGCTCGCAGCGGGAAAGGGTCTATTCCGATTGCTTTTGTTTTCTCCTCAAAACGTCGAATATCGCATTCTGATAGCGTCGCTGCGTAATTTTCATGAACTGGAGCCGTCCTTTTTGCAAACGGTAAGGATACTTGTAGCGCTTCACTTCCGAGCAGTTATCACGTTCTTGCGTGCATCGGCGCAGCATGCTGCCGTAGTGGCGGCGGCAGCTGTGGTCGTCTGCTGAGGAGTACTACAAGATGGCCGCCCATCCACAATGCACCGCGCCAGCACCTTCCGTGCATACACCCCATAGGCAACGGACAGTAAGCTGATCTGTCTAATTTTTCGAGTACTTGACGTCTCCTTTCTTGGGGATTATGCAATGATGTTAGCGTTTTTCCAAGCTTTTGGCACCTAGTTCAGCGAAACTTCCGCGACTGCAGTGCCCATTCTGGGCAGCAGCAGACTGCATCATGGCAGCAGACGGTGGACTCGTTCAGTGCAAGTATGCACCGACGACACTGACACATCGAAGCGGTCAGCCAGCGAATGCATGCTGCACTGGGCTCGAAGGTTGCACATAACTGGAAGGCATCTCATCTCTGCACTCATCTGTGGATGGCCTCCCATGGCAAGAGGGAAAAACGGCGACACTTGAAAGGAACCGACAAGAGGGTAAAGTGTGCCTCATGAGAGGCGGAAAAGATACTTTAGATCAAAATCCCTTTTTCGCCTCTATGTCCGTTGGCACTAAGCAGCAGTTCATCTTTTTTTCTTTTTTTTTCTACACAGCAGCGAAGAAAAACGCGTACATGCACTCTAAATACAAATACACCTATATGGGAGTGTAAAGGAAGTAAGCTGACCTACCTCTAGCGCACTGCCTTTCGTAAAGTGTGTGTGGAAGAGGACAACTTCACTCCCTTTTTACTACTTTCTGTTTAGAGCGTGCGAACGATCGGCGCCCTACACTCTAAGAACTGATACTCTCTATGATAGAGTATACCGACTACTGTACTCTCTCTAGCAGCAGTTTACTCCGCCCAAACTGCCTAAGGAGTGAAACGACTCCTACGGTAAAGAGTAAAACTGCGAGCGCACTCCCTCTAGGGCCTGAGGGAGTTGGAGGTTGTTTATTTTCTTAGGTTTTGTACTGCAGCGGAGCCATATATATAGTGACCTGTGACTCGCATCCCATGCAAACTAGTGATAAGCAAAAACAACCAAACAAGAAAGTGCGCTGTGCTCCGCCCACAGAGCCAGACCTTGTACATAACCGATACGTGCAGTGTACACTTTGGAGATTATTGCGTTGCATTCATACAGCATATTTGATTTGATTTCAATGGATTTTACGTCCCAAAGCAACTGCACTGACATCGCGACATCCCAAAGTGAAGTGCACTAACATCGCGCAGTGCATGAGGCTTTGGAGTTTCGCATTCATCGAAATGCGACCGCCGCGGGGTTCTGAATAGTCTATACCATTCAGCGAAGTCATGCACTGCCGTAGAATGCGTTTAAGAAGAGACTGTCATGGTAACTGTCGCAATTTATCCTAAACATTAGTTTATTGCTGTGTGAATATATTTTCTGCCCTTCGGAACCGCCATTCACATTTTGCAACATCTATTTCAGCACAACAACCTCCAAGAAAAAGCGGTTCGCAGAAACGAGCGATGCTTCTGTTAAAGGAAAACACTTCTGTCAGATCCCGTAAACCTTCGCGGTCGACGGCGAAACATTAGTCTAAACACTTTATATGGCATTCCTACTACGGTATGAATGATCGACGAGTGCTCTAGGGAAGCTACACATCATTTTAATACGAATAATAGTGCATCAGGACGCCAGTTAACTCGTTCGCGAAGGGCGAGTCAACGTACTGTGCACCATGAAATTCCTGTCGAGTAAAGATTTACCGTGGTGTTGTGGCGTTCAGATGTTGCCTTTACTGTTTCATCATTTACTGAGCTGTGCCAACTCTAACCAGCCAGCGATCTACCAATTTAGAGAACAGAACTCGCGACATATACGCACGAAACTGCCGCTGAACTCAAAATGTTAGCATATATAACTACTGAAAAGCATTACCACTCGTCCCCACCATAGGCGAGAGGTAGCGCACTCGGCTCGCAATGCTCAGTTTCCCGGTTCGAATCCTCCCTCCGGCGCAGCTTTTTTTTTTCCCAGCCAGTCGTAATAAAGGAGTGTTTCTACTCCTGCAGAGGGAGTGCGCCTAGCAGGAGTGCGGCGACTCTGGATAAAGGAGTGAAATATGGGACAAGCGTATACTCCATCGAAAGGAGTTCCCCGCACTCCATTTGTTCTTAGAGTGTAAATGCCATGACCGCCGCGCACCATAAGCAGGAGGTTTGCACGGTTTGCAGGAGGTTGACTTCTGCACTTTGGCGTTCGTGTCTGTTCGGCGCAAGTGCCGCGCTGCGCCTGCACTGCTGAACTGGCGCTACATGATGCGGCACTTATTTTGCGCCGCCATGGGCTAGTTCACATCGTGTAGGGCGAATCGAAATGACCTCGCCTCGCTCCTTCCCTAAAGATCGTGCGCATCCTAGCTACCTGAAAAAAAACTGGTGGCTGTGTCACTCGCTAAAGTTCACAGATATTTACCAAAGCCTCTGAAAGCGTGAGCAGCGAAGATTGGGCTGAAACTTGTGACCGACATGCTTAATATTCCGCCCGAAAGTGGGCATGTGGTGCGAAACAAGCGAATGGAACACGGAAACCTGCAGACTGTATTTAAGCTGTGCTGAATTACGAAGCTTCCTCGTCATGGTGACGACGAAAAATTAGGCATAAAAAGATAATTTGAATTTAGAAACCGGAATTAAAAATGCGCCCGTTACAACACTATCATGCCTTCGGAATACTGACACTTCATACTTTCTTGAGGGGCAAAAGGCATTCAAAGATGCGGCAGTGATATGGCCAATCACCATTGATATTGTAGCCTCGAGTGTATTCTAATTTCTCGCGTTTCGACTTTTGTACTTATCGCCATGGATCGGCACTAACGCGAAACCACTGCAGAAGAAACGCAGCGGATAGGTCGTATCAGGATGAAGCAAGAAGCGACACACATAGCAACGACAGCGTATCACTTCTTACTTAGACCCGTTTCGTGCGCTCTCTCTCCTGTAATGGAGCGAACTCTTCCTGTGTATTAAGGCGAAACTGTCAGTCGGAGCGTTCTACGATTCTTTCTACTCCCGCAGTCGCCGTCACATTTTCGAAGTGCTTGCTTGCTCTTCTCCTTGCTCTTCTCCCTGACGTGGCTGGAAGCACTGCGATGTTTTCGCTTGCCCGTAGCGTTGTCGTAGAATTGCAACTGAAAGCAGCTCGCACCCTAGGAACGAGATTCATGCAGGGGCTGATCGCTGCTACATCAATTTTTTAACTCGCGAGGTACGCGGCACCAGGAATGAGTCAGTGCTGCTGCAGCCGTACTTTTTAAGAAGCGGTTGCGCCAACGCTTGCTACACGGTAGCACCGCATTTCTATGGTGAAAAATCTGCATACTTCGATTAAAGTCTATGCACAATGCACTTGCCTCATCAGTCGCACGCTGCACTCCCCTGTGGAGCGAGCTGCGGCTTTAGGCACCATTAATTAAAAGACTAGCGCATAAAACAAGGACACAGACATAGAAGGAGACAGGACGAGCGCTAAACATCAACTGAGGATTTACTGCGACAAACAGGTACATAAACGCACTTGTGTGGCACATGCGCACACTGAGTCAGAACGAGCACAAACTAATCAAAATGTGGCAAACTGCTCCTGAGATACATTTCTTCCTTTCTGGACAGGGCAAGTGATGTAGTGCTGACACAGTTATCACCTTCCCTGTTAATGTGATACGCCTCGCAAATCTCACGGCCTAACCTTGTGCCTCCCCTACCAAGCACACACGTGGCATCAAACGTCGGCACGCACCCGCACCGTTTACACTGCGTGGCCAAATGGCCGCCCCCCCCCGCCAATCAATACACCAGTGTGCGTGCGATGCTCTCGTAGTCGGTCACTTAGGCAGCGTCCAGACTGCCCCACGTAGCACCTACCGCAGGAGACGGGTATGCGGTATACGGCGCCAGCAGAGCAGGGAACGAACATGTACTCGTGGTTTATGGTGCAGACCGGCTTCTTCCTCTCGTTGACGGCTTTGCACATCCGCACCAGCTCTTCTAGGGCAGTGAACACGACGTCCACACCGCACTTCCCTCCAAATTTCCTCAGCCGGTGTGATAACTGGTGCACGTAGGGTATGGCCGTACACCTGAGCCTTTTGCAGCTTTCTCCGGCTGCCACGCCAGGGCGGCCACCTGCCGTGATTTCTTTGATGAGGCATTCCGCCACAGCCGTCACTGTATCTTTAAGGAAAGCGGCCTTCTGCAACCTTCTGCAAACTCACCTCAAGTTTATGCTGGCATGATCTCTCGCGAGCACCATGCAGGCAACTTTTTGCAATGCCCCGTTTGACCAATTTTGAATGGGTCGAATTTTACGCTAGAATTTCTTTTTTTTGTGCGTGGCTGGTACGACCAACAGATGTGCCCAGTGACAAAGAACAAACATAGCCCGAGGAACTGGAGGCACCGGTTCATCGGAACTTCATGCGTGGACCTCAGCTTGCCAGAACAATCACCGAAAAATCTCTAAAACGCTTTTTATAACTTGTTTTTTTTTTCCTCCATGCGGGCTTGTAGGCGTGAGCGAAAACGGAAGGCGCTGCGGAAAGCGTGCGCGCAACGAGCACACGACGCGACGAACCGGTTACGCCCACCCTTCGCCCGTCAGTCAGAACGACGCACCAGTGGAATGTCTTTAGCGCAGAACTTTATTTTCCACCAATGCAGGAGGCACCCTATTCCCCGCCCCGGACGCACAGGCTCAAGGGGCGGGGGCCGGGGGCCGGGGCCTCCACGACTACAGACAGACGAAGTTGCAGTGTTCCTTCGCGGCTTTCCTCGCCAGGCGGATGACTTGCTGCTGTTCGGCGGGGCACTCGCTTGGCAGCAAGGCCTCCCAGGCATCTCTATGATGATGATGAAAACGTTTATTAAAGCCTTAGTTGAAGGGAAGGCTGATCGGGTCCCTAGTCCGGGACGCCGTTGGTGAAAGCCGCTGCCAGTGCTCTGGCGACGAGGGCTCGTTGTTCCTCGAGGTCCGAGCTGGACAGGGCCGCCTCCCAGCCCTCCCGCGTTGGCTGATTTATGATCTCAATGCTGTCATTTTTCTGACAAGCCCATACCATGTGGTACAAGTTTGCCTTCTGGCCACAAAATTTGCACTGTGCGAAAAGCACTCGGGCTCAATGGCGTGAAGCGTAGCTGGGTTATTGAAAGACATAGTTTGTAGCCTGCGAAGGTGACATTCCTCTGATTTACTGAGACCCTTAGCGGGCCTCGGGAGTGTCTGCCTTTCAAGGCGCAAATGTTGCAATATTTCTGAATATGTCGTTAGCGGAGAAGGGGAGCCAGAATCAGGAAGGGAGGACGTAGAAGGATGCCGGGGAAGAAAAGCTCGGGCCGAAGCGTGTGCGCGCTCGTTTCCTTCAACTCCCTGGTGACCTGGTACCCATATTAATTCCTTCCATTCAGCTGAAGTCCTACATTGACTAAGAATTTTGCAGGCTAGCGGCGTGATTCTGCCACGCATATAGTTTCTATAAGCCGCCTGGGAATCTGTAACTATGTATTTAGATTCGGAGTGCGTTGCGGCTAGGGCTATCGCTACTTCCTCCATAGCCTGTGTATCCCCGTTACGAACTGAAAGCCCGTCCACGACTTGCATTTGGTGCACCACTGAGATTGTTGATATTCCTTGTACAGGACCCGCAGCGTCCACGAAGAAGGCTCCTTCTTTTGTTGAATAGCACTCGTTCATCTTCTTGCTCCTCGCCACTCGTCTAGCATGATGATGCTCCTGGTGCATGTTTTTGGGAAGTGGAAGCGTAAAGAATTTGCTCTTCCACTCTTTAGGTATATCTTGTCTTCCAGCCACTTGCTGCGGAAAGCTAATGTTTAAATCTTCTAAGACCCTGCGGCCGGTCGTAGTTGTGGCCAGTCGCACTACCTGGCTTGTAAGATGGGCGCTAATCAATTCATCAGCCGTGTTGTGTACCCCTAGTTTTAGTAGGCGCTCCGTAGATGCTTTCATGGGTAGGCCGAGTGCCTTCTTATAAGCCGTTCGAATGATAACGTCCAGGTGGTTCAGATCGGTCTTCTTCAAACGAAGGTACGGGGCCACGTACAATATCCTGCAGATGACAAAGGCCTGTATTAGTCTAAGGGTATCCTGTTCTTGCATGCCGTTTTTCTTGCTTGTGATCCGAGATATCATACGGATGACTTGTTCGCACACCGTTCGGAGCTTGGTGATGGCTGCTGCGTTCACACCCTTGTTGTTAATGAGCAGCCCCAAAATCCGTATTGTTTCCACCTCGGTAATAGGTGTATCATGGACCGAGATTTCCAGCGATGCAGTATCCCCCTTCCCTCGCAGGACGAGGAGCTCCGACTTGTCCGGGGAACAGCGCAGTCCGCATTCTTCAGCATACTTTTCAACCGTACTGGCAGTCTCTTGGAGGGCCTCCTCCATCTGTCCCATGTTTCCCTCCGTTGTCCATATGGTTATGTCATCCGCGTATAGGGCGTGGCGGATTCCCCTTATGGCATTAAGTTGTTCCGGCAGGTGCATGAGGGCAACGTTGAAGAGCAGTGGAGAAAGGACTGCTCCCTGAGGCGTCCCCCTGGTGCCCATGGGTATCGCCTCGGACCTCGTGTCGCCAATCCTGATGTGCGCTTGCTTATCTTGCAAGAAAGCCTTGATGTAATTAAAGGTACGCTTTCCGCAGTGAGTATCCTGTAGATTGTCCAGAATCTTGGAATGCTTCACGTTGTCGAAAGCCCCCTTCAGATCTAATGCTAGTATGGCCCTACTGTTTCGTTTGCGCGGGGGATCGATAACCTCCATCTTCAGCTGCAGTAACATGTCCTGGGTTGACAAGTGTGCCCTAAACCCAAACATTGTGTGAGGTATAATATCGTGGTCTTCTATATACGTAGAAAGTCGCATATGTGTACCGCCTTCTCCATCAGTTTCCCGGCGCACGACGTAAGCGAGATGGGCCTGAGGTTATTGATGTTCACCTCCTTTCCAGGCTTGGGAATAAAGCTGACATCAGCCGTCTTCCATGCCTTGGGTAACTGTCCACTTTTCCAGCATTCGTTGATGTACTGAGTGAGATGTTCAAGCGCTTGCTGATTGAGATTGACAAGCAATCCCACCGTCACCCTGTCGTTCCCTGGCGCCGTGCCCCGCCTCATGGCCATAAGCGCCGCCTGTATTTCCTCGACTTCGAACTCTCTGTCCAGGTCCGGTTTGTCCATGCCCTCATAATCCCGTACTGGCTCGTTGTCTTTCACTGTACAGAGGTACTTGCTCACGAGGGCTGCAACTAGCTGTTGGTCCGTGCCCGCGAAGTCGTGTAGGGCTCTCTTGAGATTACGTTGCTGATCCCCGCGAGACTTAGAGGGCTCTATCAAACATCTAAGAAGACTCCACGCCGCCTTGGTGCTGAGGGTGCCTTTCATGGAGTCGCATTTGGCCAAGCAGTTGTTTTTGGCCAGGGATCGTGCATACTCTTCTGCTTGCAAGCTTAATTTCGCGATCTTGATCTTGAGCTTGCGGTTGTTTTTGCCTTTTCCACCGCCGTGTGAGACTTCTTCTGGCCTCCCATATATCTATACTTTTAATGTTCTTCCTGATGCCTGGCGAGTCAGTACATTTCCAGATTATATGATCAAGACTGCCCCTTTCTCCGCAGATTTTGCATTTATTATCAGGTCTATCTTCTGTTACGTGAGGAAACACCAGACTGGATTTTGGAAATTTCCAGCCTGCAGGCGTCGCCAAGCGACAGCCTCTCTGTTGCTCTGCTGTTCGGTCCGGTGATGGCAGAGACCTTCATCCAACTCTATAGTGCTCGACGATTTCAGTGTAGGTTTGCGCACGCTCATCCAGTCCCCGACAGTCGGGCGGCTCTACGGTTACCCGGAAGTAGAGAGCTCGGGCTAACTCGTGTCCCGCCTCATTACCTGGAGCTTATTCGTGTGCGGGGGTCCAGATTATCATAATTTCACGGTTCAATTCAGAACCTGCTAAAATTTTGTTTGCCTCTTTCGATACCCTTCCTTTGCCAAAATTCCAGGCTGCCGTTTTGCTGTCGTTAATTATGATGTTTGCTTTCGTTCCAACTATAGTGAACTATAGTTCCAACGCAAGCGAGCGCTATTGAAACTTCCACAGCTGTATCTATTTTTAGGCTTCTAATGGATGCGGCAGCGACTGGTACGCCACAGCCATTGACTACCGTGGAGACTGCCGCCTCGCGACTTTCCACTAGCCGCGTATAGGCGACTTAGGTTTCTTATTTTCCATGCGCTTCGTAAGCGCTTGCGCCCTTTTTTTATCTCCGGTCCTTGTTATAGGTCGGGTGCATGTTTTTGGGCAGAGGGGGTACGAGTATGTTTTCGCGACATGTTTGGGGAATATCTGTTTTGTCGCTCGCACCCCTGTCTGATTGCAGCCCCACCAAACCCAGGATAGTTCTGCCCATGTTAGTTCGGCTCAATCTTTCTAGCTGTGCCATATGCACTTCTTCCGCCAATTCAGTCCAGTTATAATGCATCCCCATTTCGAGGAGGCGGTCCGATAAGGTCGTAATGGAAGTCCCAGCGCCCTAGCTCTTTACGCATCGCCTGATAAGTGCGTCTATTCTGTGTTCTTCATCTGTCCTAATGTTCAGATATGGAGTGGCATAGCATGTGCGGCTGATAATGTATGCCTGCATCAGTTTCAGGAGGCTACGCTCTATTAGGCCCCGACCCTTGAGCGCGACTCTATCGAATATCCTAGTTATCTGAGCGTTATCCCAGTTTCCTGAGCGTTGTAATTGTCTAGCTTCTTAGTTATTCTATCATTATATCCGTCGGCTTGTAAGAAAAGCCCCAGGATTCTAATCTGTTCGACCCTTAGCACCGTTTGTCCGTCTTGATTCTGAGATTTATTTCGCGCTAGCACCTGAGTTTTGGATTGTATATAAGTAGTTCATATTCCTTCGGAGAGCATGAGAGGCGCCTCGGCCGCATAGGACACGACAATGTTCACTGCTGCCTGCAAGCGTTCCTCCATGCTCGCTTCGCTGCCTCGGTTGATCCAGTGATTGACGTCGTCCGCGTACATGCTGAATTTCAAATTTTCCACTTCCCTTAAAGGGTACGTAACTAGAGTCCGGACATCTTTGAAAAACAAGCCCACTGCATAGATGAGGCATCGAAGATAACCTCTGCAAAATAATAGTCATGCGCGCCCTGAAAAGCTGCAAAAATTCAAATCAGAGCCTGCTCGTTCTTTCCTTCTACAAAAATGTCCCCGCCCACTACTAGGAACCGCTTTGACGTCATGCGGGTTACTTTCGCTAAAGGCATTCCATTGGTGCATCGTTCTGAATTACGGGATAAGGTTGGGCGCCTTGGCGTCGCGTCGTCTGCGCAGCTTTCCGCAGTGCCTTCCGTTCTGGCACATCCCAGCAAACCCGCATGAAGGAACAAAAAAAAAACAAACTGCCGAGGGAGCTTACTGGCGAGAGCCTTGAACCCTAGTCATAAAAAGTAAAAAAATAGTAAAACTGAGTGAGTCTGTTCGCCTCTACGAACAGACTCACGTCACGTCACGAGATAGGCCTCTGCGTGCGCACTCCCTTTTCAGTTTTTTTTCTTCCATGCAAGCCCCCCAAAACAAGGTTTTAGTTACTTGTGCATTACAGCCTTTCCCTCGCTCGCCCACTTGACCGCTCCGCACACACACCGCTTATCCTTCGTGCATCTTGTCTACGCCTTGACTCCAAAGAACGACATGAGCTTCAGAGCGGAGAAAAGACACAAACACACAGAACACAAACACACACGGAGAAAAGAAACGGGCGTTTGCCGGATTCGCGCTTCGCAGCGTGTTTCAAACAAAACCGACTACCGCCCCTCCGGTCATGAAGCGATGGAGAAGGTGGCTAGCTAACGGGTTGACAAACAGATGTATGAAAGGATGCGCTCGCTAACAAGTTTAGGTGATCGAGCCAATCGCGCCTCTCGATCGTTCAGTGTGCGGAGAAAATGCAACGACGCTGTTTCGCCGTTGGTTGCGCACGCAGCGACTGGAGTCGAACCACGTACAATCCAGCGCAGATTTCCGGGAGATTATGAGTTGAGTCGTGTCTGGCTCTATGCATCATCGGCCTTTCTGACACAATGGTAAAGAATGTGGTGGTTTCCGGAAGGCACTTCGCTCCGGACGACTGCGTCCACGACCCAAGCAACTGGGGAGAGGAAGGACAGAGAAAAAAAAACGTGACGAAACACCGCGAAAAGATCCAAAGAGAAAAAGAGAGGGCTTTGGGAGACCCGCCGCTTTTCTCCCACCCCTCAAATTGACCGGGTAGCAAGCAAAAACCAAGAAAAGAATTCTATTCAAGGTGGGGCCATGACATAGACATGTGACGCACTCCACCAGACACCACGCCTCCGGCTAACAACGGAGGAAGAAGGGTGATTTTGCCTTGTGGAGCCTACTGGACGAGCCGCGAGAGAGAAAAATCTCGAGGAGGGAACAGAAGGAGAGGAGGCTCGCTCCAAGATAGGTGGAGAGTATTTTCGACCAGAGGGTAGTCCGGAGCCCTTTTAAAGGGCAACTGACCTATAGTCGGATACAACTTAAGAACGAAGCCGCTTTTCCCCGTCAAAGAACCCCCCTCCAGCCAATGGCGTCGGCCGATTCTCATCACACTGCTAGGGTGACAATCCAGGGAGCGGTGCCACAATGGAGAGAGGGTTCTATCCCCGACTATTGAGGGGGGGGACTATCCCCTTTCATCTGCCACTCCCTGCATTGTCAGGCTAGCAGGCCAATGAGAATTAACCAAGAGTGACAATTACTTCGACCTAAGAATTGGGCAGTTCTGACTTTACCCAGGTACTCTCAGTGATGATTGTTATGATGTGTCTTTTCTAAGAGACGTTCATTAATACGTTTCTTGACAAGGGCTACGTCGTGTGGAAGTGAACTGCCAAAAAATTATTTCATATATATCTTTAGAATTTGAGCCAAAATGGAATTGGCAAGGTTGCAGATCAGCTACTGGTTTGCACATAAAGTTTGAAGTTCTCTTAAAGAACAAAAAATTGCACTAACATTCATAGGTATTCTACACTTCTCGCCAGAGGAAAAGGATTAAGAAGGACCTTAATTGTAACTGCCATCAAGACAGGTGTTACTGATATATGCGCTACCCCGTTTTATCAATCTTCAAACATTGTGTGCAAACCAGTGGCAGATCTGCAACCTTGCAAAATTCCATTTTGGCTCACATTCTAACAATATACATAAAATAATTTTTGACAGTTGAATTCCGCACGACGTAGCCCTTGTCGAGAAACATATTAATGATTGTCTCTTAGAAAAGACACATCGTAACAATCATCACTGTGAGTACCCGAGTAAAGTCAGAACTGCCCGAATATTAGGTTGAAGCAATTGTCACTCTTGGTTAATGAGCCGAACCCTCCACCACTTCCAATCTGGGACTAAGTGAAGCAGGCTAGATTCGTTTCCCCTGTGTTGCTTAGCTTTTCATCTGCACCAAACCAAAAGGAAGATTTCTTCCGCCCCCGTCGGCATGTCGGCAAAATACTGCCCAAAATAGCACCTAAAAAAATGGTAAGTTTGGTTTGCAACAGGCTCTCTTAGATGTATAAGCTGTCACATTTATACAAATCACAATAGTATGAAGGAAACAAAAATGATAAAAATATTAGGTAATTAGATCATAATCAGTCCGACTTTAAAAGGTGCGGAAACAATAAAAAAATTTGCCAAAAATATTTTGACGGAATAATAATTTCATTTGTACCAGGAGAGCACTATTTACAGCCATAAATCAGCAAAGTAGACGAATGGTTGAACAACGCAAACAGAGTCGAGAATAGCGTTTCACAATAGACCGCCCATTCGTCTGGATCCCCCACATAAATGACAGTATATACCACTTTTTCAAACATCCAGATTTTTTACTTGATAAAACGTCCACCGCTCCTGCGCGTGCAGACACATGACACACATCTCAGAAAGTCGCGTCAAGAAGGTGCTGTCTCCCACTGCTGCTACGAGGCGTGCCAGTTTGCATTGACTATTTGCTCCACAGCCACTGCGCTTCTAGCTCATGTGTCCTTCGAGTCCACAATTCTCACATGCAAAATTGTGCTCACTCTGCTACAGTTAATACAGTCGACGCTTGACGGTCCATTCTGCAGCGGCACCTTAAACCAGACAATCCGGAGCATAAACTAGCGTAAATCTAAACACAACCTATTTGGATCGTCTATGCAGTACACTTTTCTTTGAGATTTGCAATAAAGTGTCTAATAAGCATTCAACGAATTCAACATTTATTGCAAGCTGGGGAAACTGGGCTAAATTTGATATAAACATCTGGCAACAAGAACCTTTGGTCACTAATTTCTAAATATTTGCAACAATTTGTAAAGAAAACAAAATGCCTTTAATTTTTTACTGCAAAATAGGCAAAATATGATTCAAAGCTTAGATCACAATTTTTGTTTGTTTTCACAGAATACTGGCCACACTGTGACAACCTAAAAGTCTGGCGACATAAAAATAATAAATAAAGCTCGGTGTGTGCTTACAACCATTTTAATGTTTTGCAAAAAAAAGGAAGAAAAAACGCAATTGTCTTAGACTACAATATCGGAGGTTACCTACGGAGTAAACGTACACCTTCTGCCTCACTTCAAAGGTCAGGGGGCACTGTAAAAGAGATCAGGAGAAAGCAAAACTGAACTATATGCTAAACTAGTGAATATTGGCAGAAGAGGTTCCTCAAATATAAAATCTGGTTGTAACTATAAGAAAAATGCATTCTCAGTGGAGCGAGGGAGAGAAAAAATTTTGAGCAGAGGTTGAAGGCAGGCCCCCAGAAGAAACCTAGCTGAACTGTCTTTTATATATATATATATATATATATATATATATAAATATGACAGAAGCCAACAGCCACAGAAACCAAGGGGCATCTGGTTGGTTTCTGTGGCTGTTGGCTTCTGTCATATATATAACGAGCCCCTCATTCCCTTTCCTATATATATATATATATATATATATATATATAAAGGGACAGCGAAACACTGCTTGGGGGGATACCAGCTATACTTCAGATGGATTCTTTATGTAGCACAGATGCTGACTTAAAAAAAAATTACAGGAATCGATGCACAGGAACGGGAGTTATTCAATGAAGAAATTTCAAAATACAAGCAAACAAAATACAAGCTGCTCTCAACTCGATTTTGGCTGGGCTTCCCACTCCTATTTCGCTCTCCCCATGACGGCACCTGGCGCAACCAATCAAAACAGCCTGCCAGAGCACGTCGCGGAAGTTTGCACTCCATGGTTGCCTGCTCTCTGTAACTCGTTCTTGCTGAGACTGGCAGCGTCGTTTCCATGCCAGAGCCCCTGGTGGTGTATTTTTATGTTACTTGCTTTGCGGGGCTTTTATCTAAGACGAACAAGTTGTTTTTGTTGACCTAATATAAAGCACCGACAGGTGACAAAATGTGTCTCTATTTATTCACACAATTTGCAGTATATTTATTGTTTGTTCAATCAACAAGCTCGCGCCAGGTGACTTCATATCCGCTGCTAAAACCCGCCACTGTGTGGGAACACCATCAGAGCCATGAATTTGTTTTTGGGAGGACAATAAAATATAAAAAAACGGAATATACGCGGTATTACCGACGCTAATAGCACCATTGTAACTCACTGTATGCGATCAACAGGCAAAACAGTCAACTAAGATTGTGTTTCTGGGCCCCTTTAAACACTCCGTGAGGGAAGGGATGGAGGAGGGAGGGAAAAAAACTAAGAAAAATATTCACAGTAGCGGAGGACTCTGGATCAATTTCGAACGTGTACCTTGCACCTTGGTTTCATAAAACGAAAACTGCTTTCTGGAAATTTTAGAAATACAAGCCCACTGCATAGATCAGGCATCGAAGATAACCTCTGCAAAATACTAGAACCATGCTAGCCCTGAACAGCTGTAAAATTCAAATCAAATCCTGTGCGTTGTTTCCTTCGAGAAGCATTTTATGCTACGGATTGTGCATTCAAGGTGGTGTTGCAGCCCGGACCGTCAAGCGTCGACTGTAGTAACTGTAACAAAGTGAGCACAGTCTTGCTTGCGAGAACTCCGAACTCGAAGGACACCTCAGCTAGAAGTGCAGTGGCTGTGGAGCAAAATCTCAATTCCAACTGGCATGTGCAGTAGGAGCAGTGGCAGACAGCGCCGTGCTTCTTGACGGGACTATTTCTGAGACATGTGATGTGTCTGCCTGTGCAAGGGTGGTGGGTGTTTTCTCAAGTAAAAAAATCTGGATGTTGAAAAAGTTGTATATTCTGTCATTCATGGGGGGGATCCAGATGAATGGGCGGTCTAATGTGAAACACTATTCTCGTCTCTGTGTCGTTCAGCCAGGTCTTCTGCCTTGCCGATTTATGGCTCTAAATAGTGCTCTCCTGGCACAAGTGAAAATATTGTCATGGCAAAATCTTTTTGGAAAATATTTAATTGTTTGAGCGCCTCTAAAAGTCAGCCTAATTATGAACTTATTATCTGATCTCGGTATCATTCTTTGTTTCCTTTGTATTATTGTCGCTTGTATAAATGCGACAGCCTGTACATCTAAGGGAGCCAGTTACAAGCCGAACTTATCGTTTTTTTCTAAGTGCTATTTTTGGCAACATATATCAGTAGTTGTTTCGCTGTTTGCCAGTGTGTATTTTTTTCCATTATTTTTGTCAAACTGGCGAGGGACGAAGAAATATGCCTCCTGGTTTGGTGCAGCTGAAAGCTAGGAAACATGCAGGAAATAAATCTAGCCTTTTTCAGTAAGTTCCAGATTTTAAGGGGGGAGGGTTCGGCTCATTAACCAAGAGTGATAATTACTTACACCTAAGAATCGGGCAGTTCTAACTTCACCTGGGTACTCTCAGTGATGATTGCTATGATGTGTCTTTTCTAAGAGACGTGCATTAATATGTTTCTCGACAAGGGGTCGTGTGGAAGTGAACTTTCAAAAATTATTTCATATATATATATTAAGAATGTGAGGCAAAATAGAAGTTTGGCAATGTTGCAGATCAGCTACTGGTTTGCACATAGTTTGAAGTTCTCTTAAGTACAAAAAATCGCCCTAACATTCATAGGTATTCTACACTTCTCGCCAGAGGAAAAGGACTAAGAAGGACCTTTATTGTAACTACCATCAAGACAGGTGTTACTGACATATGCGCTACCCCGTATTTTAAGGCGGATACGTTTAATGCCTCATCGTTGTAAGCAGGAGTTGTCGACAGAAATGTCATGCTTTTCAATTGGTCATGACGTCATAGTGCGCAAATTTCAAACGAGGCAAATTGTACTTTGTCTAGTAACCGTCCAACCAATTAAAAGGATGGTATAGTGATGCTCCAAGTAAAATCAATAATAAATGAATCTGAGTAGGAAATTGTTCGAGTTGGAGAATCGAACCAGGGTCTCCGGAGTGCGAGACGAGCACGCTAACCACTCCGCCTTGCCAGCTCGTTGGTATGGAATGAGCAAAGGTGTGTCTAGTGAGTATGGTGACTTCGCTCTCTACCATCTTCCTCCCTCCCTTATGGCAAGGTTCAGGTTTCTGCGGAGATATGCGAGACAGATACATTTCCTTTCCTCAAAAACCAATAAACCAACAAGCATGGCGTAGAGCCGAACAGGCGGTGGGGTTCTGTGGACTCCCTGGCAGCATTGCAAGACACTGTCGCGTTCCACTCTTAGAGGCGAAGTTTTATGTCTTCACCACAAATCAGTGACACAAGCAGCAACACCGTGCTTAAGGCTTTCGCCTCACCATACTTTATGTCAACAAAGCACCCCCCTCAATTTTTTCGCTATTGTACATCTGTGGAAATTAATTTAGTTGCTCTTTCTCAAGTGTCTATAGTAATCATTTTAGTGGGCACGTCAAATGATATCAGATCTATGAATCAGCAAATGAAGTTCTTATTTTCACGTTCAAAATGCACTGCACTAAAGTGCCTTGGACGGCATGGCGATCATCCGTGGCACTTGTAGTGAGCGTCTTGTGTTACCCACTCCGACATTATCTACAGGAAAAGTACAAGCACACAGGAAGCTGGAACAGAACCTGGGCTATGCGAGCGATTTTTCCCTTTAGCCTCCCTCGCCCTTTTTACTGAGTGTACTGCCATTGCCAGAGGATTTGCAGCAGCGATAAAGTTAAAACAGTGTGAAGGCCTTGTTCACTTCATTTAAAAAGCTCTTTTGCATTGTACACCTTATTTGATACACAAATGTTTCACCCTTGATGTAGACATGAAGAAAAGGCCTTGGTGATTAATAAAAGAAAGTAGGAGAGTAGCTAAGAATTTTCCATAGAGCAGCAGTGCAGAAATCGCGCAAAAATGAGCAATTAGCTTTGTTTCTTGCTTTTGTGCGAGCTTTCATTTTGGTTTCTGCTTTTTCTTTCGAAGTGAAGATGTCTGCTCGTGGAAGGTGCACTTAGCCTTCTCCGAAAATCACTTGAAGTCATCCCTTATGCCTTCCACACCGTTTTCATCACCTGATTTTCTGTACCTAACCACAAACGGCTGAGCACCTTCGCATCAACTTGGACTTGTGTTCGAGGTTCTACCCAGGTCTCATCAGGTGCTGATAAGCATAAGCCAACAAGTGTAATAACTCCTCAAAATGTCCTTATAATATCCTCCAGGACAGTTGGAATCTCACAAAAAACTGCTCTGCATTGCTGCGTGTAGCACATGTGACGTTCTTCATTATATTTCTTTTTGTAGCTGCTCGTTCTAAGACACCCTCCAAAGAATACGGAACTGCCTTTTGAATCATCATAGAATGATTCCTTCCTGATCTGCCTTTTACAGTATCGATGTAGTTCTATGCTATGGTTCTTTTCTATTGAATTAATCTAGTTTTTACAATCTGTGGATTTTACATCTCGTTTAATGCTGTTTATTTCTGCGTCCTTGTGCACTGGATACTTACAGGTTAGGTCCTTAGTTCTTTTCTGCCTTTGTGAGTCAACCGTCCTTGCTTTTAATCTCGACTTAACTTCTGCCCTTAAGCACAGAATCGCATTTCCTAAAGTAAATCCCGGCGCCATTATTCCTTTCAAAATTCATACCTCCTAGTATTACATTTGTTGTACACCCATAATGCCCTAGCTGTGTTTCATTATATCGGCAACTCTTAAACCTTTTGGCCCAACAGACTACTCGTGCTTTTTCGTGCGTGTCTGTCGCTTGTTTATTCGTATCCCAAGATATTTGTGTCTGGACTTTCAGTGTACTTTATGGCCTTATCTTGTAAATTAATCACTTCTATCATTGGAAAGCGCCACACCTGAATTATTTGTGCGAAAACTCAAACCATGCCTCTTTTGTCTCCACGACAAGTAACCAGAGTTTGGAAATCTTCGTGTCTATGTGCTAACAGTACAATATCATCTGTATACATTAAACCATGGATTCGTTGTTCAAGAACCTTTTCGCCTAAACTGTACAGCAGATTATAACCTAGATTACTCTCTTGTAGCCTTCTTTCCATATTTACCACATAAAGCATAATGAGTAGCGATGATAGAGCAGAACCTTGCCTTAATTACATACGTACCTCGACAGTTGTTCTTTTACTCCTTTCGCTGTAATTTCAACTTTATTATCACGCTATATTTCCTGCAGGAAATCAATTGCCTCTTTACACATACCTTCACCTTTTAACATGTTCCAGTGGAGTTCCCTGTTCACATTGTCGTATGCACTGTTTATGTCAAAAAAGGCTGACTGCGTATGTCTGTTTTCTGTCTTAGCTATATCTATGCATTCGGTAAGCAGGAACATGCTGTCATACAAGCGGCTTTTCCTTCTGAACCCGTTTGGGGGTTCTCCGAGTATCTTATGTAATTCTACCCATGAGTGCATTTTTATTCTCACCGCCTAGATTGCCATCTTGTATACTATGGATGATGTCATAATCAGTGTGAAATATTTTATGCGCTTTATGTTGGATGGCCTCCTTAATTTCCTTATTCACTGGTTCATTGCTTCCTCTCTCCTCTCCTGTGCGTTACCTTTTCATTCCGGAGCCCTCCACTACGGCGCATAGCCTTAGTCGCTTTGGGACGTTAAACCCCATAAACCAACCAACCAACTTGTTTCATTTTAGTACTGATGAGTAGATTTAACTGATTATAATCCCACTTTATCATGAGGCATTTCTCAATTGCTTCTTCTATGCCTGCTGCCGTTAGCACTATTTGTTTGTCATTTCTTTTGTCTTTACTGCATTTCTCATTTGAACAGATCTCCCAACTGCAGACTAATCAATGTAAGATCATTTCCCCAGAGTGTATTCCCCCTCTTCGCCATTTTCCATTTTTGCAAGCTTGCTATAGATTCCGTGCTGTAGCTTTGCTGGCGTAGCTCGCGTTCTGTTTCAGCTTCCTCTGTGTGCTTCTACTTTTTCATATATATAATAGTGGAGTGGGTAACACAAGACGCTCACTACAAGTACCAAGGATGATTGCCATATCGTCCAAGGCACTTAAGTGCAGTGCATTTTGAAGGACATGAGAGTAAGAACTTCTTTTGCTGGTTCACAGATCTGATATCATTTGACGTGCCTACTAAAATGAATATTATATTGGCTTGAGAAAGAGCTACTCATTTATTTTCAAAGATGCATGCTAGTGAAAATAAGGGGATGGCGCATATTTCTGTAACACATCTTGCTGGCAGTTAGATTTAAGAGCCTTCTTAATCATTTTCCTCTGGTGGGAAGTGAGGAATAGCGATGAATGTTAGCACCATTATTTTGTTCTTTCAGAGACCATAAAACTTTGTGTGCAAACCAGTAGTTGTTCTGCACCCTTGCCAAACTTCTCTTTTGGCTAGTATTACAGAAAGAAATATGAAATATTTGGCACTTGACTTCAGCATCTCAGAAAAAAAAAGCCATTGGAACCAATTGGATTTCCAATGGGTTCCAATTAGACGAGTTCAATTTCCAATTGGTTCCAATTGGAATGGTGTTCCAACTGGATTGTCCAAATGGACTATTGAATTGGACCATTTGGGTTTCCAATTGGTGAGCCCAATTGGTCTTCCCCGTTGCATCCAATTGGTCCGCCGAACTGCACCCAATTTATCCAATGAATGTTTGCATGTTTGACGAAAAAGGTAGAACTAATATTGGACTTCCAATAAGAGCTATCAGCAGCTTAGCCTAATAAATTGTACTAATCACCTACACCATCACTGGAGCTGAAATTAAATTAAATATCTGCGCTCAGTGGGCAAGCGCCACCGGCCCCAGCATGAGAGCCTAATAAATTGGGTATATAAGTTGGAGCAGAAGTGTATTCTCTGGATGTACATATTGAGATAATGTATGCTACTAGTGCCTGAATGTGCAGTGTTTCTTGTGTGGGATGCATGTGTGTCTGTTGGCTTTGATTTCCATAAAAGCATGTTAATTTCAATTCCGTAGAAAAATGTTGATTTGCATGAGGCAGAATGTCTCCCCACAGTGCTCATAAATCAGTTTTCCTTTTGCATATTACAATGTGTTAAGTTGTAGAAATATTCATCCAAGATCCTAGAGCATATTATTCAAACATTTAGCTACCTTTCTCAATGAACATAACATATTTTGTGATTATTTTCTGGGTCAAATAACTGCCTGGCCTAATGGGTCCAATTGGCTAGTCCAGTCGGATCCAATTGGTCGGGGGCTAAAAACAACTGGAACCAATTGGTTCCAATTGGGAAATCCAATTGGAAGCAATGGGAATGTCCATTCAGTTCCAACTGGAATGTCCAATTGGTTCCAATGATTTTTTTTTTACTAGGATGACATAGCCCTTGTCCAGATTCATATTAATGAATGTCTTATAGGAAAGACACATCATAATCATCACTGTGAGTACTTGTGTAAAGTCAGAACTGCCCGATCTTAGGTTGAAGCAATGTTACTCTTGGTTAAAGAGTAACATTCTAATCTTCCAATCTTCCACTTCCAATCTGGGACTAACTGAAACTGGCTAGATTTGTTTCCCTCATGTTTCTTAGCTTTGTGGTGCCCCAAACCGAAAGGCATATTTTTTCTTCCTCGTCTGCATGTCTAAAAAAATGTAAAAGATATACACACTGTCAAACCATGAAATAACTAGAAAAACCCGAGGCAAGCTCATGTTTTGCCTAGCTGCTACTGCTTTGAGCACTGTGCATACAATGCATACAAGTCATACTTTTTCACATTTCTATACATAGCTGGGCATCAGCAGCTGAGGTGCCAACCATTAGGGACATCTGCCTGTACACAGGCTGGTGGTTCTTCTTCGACTAGTCCCGCGGAGCACAGAGTACACGACTGCAAAATGGCTACAGGCCCTCTTCTGCATTGATGGGAAGCAACATCGATTTTACACTCTGAAGCTACTGAACGTTCAAGAGATGACACAAAACAAAGCATTTATTTTGTACATTTTTTTATCTACATAATCCAGCACTGGGAAATCGAGTACAGAAATCCTTAACATTCAGAGCTGCAAGTTATGTGTAAATGGCACGTAATGTGCCACACCACCATGCAAGATGTGAAATGCAATGCAGTCAGGTACAGTGCATAACTAAGCATGGTTAATTTTGTTTGTGAGCAAAGTTCTTATTGCATCCATCAAAGCTGGAGTAAGTGGATGCCTCTCACTGCTGGAATAGCTGCTATCTCACTTGCCCACCCAGGATATCGACACACATTAACAGAGGTTTTCAGCCATGAAATCTCAGTGCATGCTTGTTGGGGCATATTTTGTACATGCAGAAAGACTACACAGTAGTACTGAAAATTCAACAAATTTCTATTGGAGTTGCATTTTTGCATTACAGCTGAACTAAAATTAACTAACTTGAGAGAGTTGGTAAGCATGCTAGCTACTGCAGTAATTCTTCCATAAAGCATAGCAAATATTCAACAAAAGCAGTTAAGCTTACAAGAACATGAAAAGACTGCGCCCCTTGCTAAGGTTGTAAAACATTGGTAAGTACGCAGACTTTTGAGATATGGAGCGACACGTGGGCAGTGAGGGACACCATAGTAGAGGGCTCCGGATTAATTGAGGCTACCAAGGGTCCTTTAACATGCGCTGATATCACACAGCACAAGGACGCTTTTCACGCTTCACCTCCATCGAAACGCGTCCGCGCGTTCAGGATCGGGTCCTCCGACTCGGTAGCCGAGCGCCCTAACCACTAGGCCACTGCGGCATGCATGTATAGAAAGAGCACTAAAAGTCCTCCGAGGATTTGTACGGTTCAAGCAGTTCAAGCTCTTTGCCGCCGCAGCCACAGTGCACTAGTATGTAATAGACTGCGGTTGTTGGTAGTTCATATATGCACCTCTTGGAAGTGCAGAACCTCTAGGAAATATGTATCCTAAACTATATTAGAGAACAATGTAAGAGCCACACAGTACCAGTAGCAAGAGGCGAACTTTTAAGTGAGTGAATGAAGCATCTTAAACTCAGCACAGACAACACATGCTGTAGCGTTCGGACTTACAACGCTTTTTGTGCCCTTAATTCAAATATGGAACATCGAGTGTGGGCATAATAATGCATGTAGAGCATAGTGACCTTTTTTTATGACTTCATTAACGTTTATAAACATATTAAGAGCCGAATTTTAGCTTGCAAATTCCGCATTGCAAGCAAAGCGCCGTGCACGCGCATCTTGCCGAACAACCCGCAAGTCCGAGTACCCAGCATGCCTTGCGACTCGTTCAGATTGGACACCACCTATTGCTGAATGACCCGGAAGTCGGGAGTACCCAGCGTGCCTTGCAAGCAATGTCAAGCTTTGTTGCATTCTTTCATTCATTTAGTTTTTCTTGCCTAGTTATCAAGGCTTGTTCTCAAATTTTCGTCACCGTCTCATGTGGAGATATATTTGAGAGCAGACCGTACCAAAGCTGCTAACGTGTATGGATTAAGCCAGAAAATACTGATTACCGTCCACCTGAGTGCAGGTTTATGGCTACAAAGGGAAACCATACACACACTTAAATGCATGCATGCATACAGACACACATTTTGGAATGTCACTGTGGCAAAATTTGCTGCTGACCTGCTGAAGTAGCTGTACATCCTTAAAAAAATTTAGCCAAATGTTTTGGTGCATATGTGTCAATATCACATCAGCCACAACAATTGACATGTGGAAACCCTTTATTCCTTTTTTCTGTTTGTCTTCTGAAGTACCAGATGCTGCCATCACATGCAACTAACTGACTTGGGTTGGCTGAAAGCTTTTGTGAAAAAGCATCTTCACAGTGTTAATTTCCCCTTCTTTGTGCTCTTGTTTATCAGTGCCTGTAGACTAGGAAGAGGGACGATGTTACAGCTATAATGGTCGTAGTGGCTTCTGCACTAGCTGCAACACAGTGGCGTGTTTTGTGCTTGCAGCATGGAGGAGCATGTGGAGTACACACCAGGCTCCGGTCCCCGGGCCCTGTTCCCGGATGCCCTGCTGGAGCTGTGTGAAGGGGCCTGTGCACCCGAACAGCTGTCGGCTCGTCTGACTCCAGCCACCCGTCACGTGGGCAAGGGTTGTGACTGGAACACCTACTCGGTTGATTCTCAAAGGAAGCTCTACAATAGCATGCCTGTCGCAAGTTGCACACTTTTCATCATTTTCCAGTGAACATTAACCTCAGTGTCATGGTTCCTGCACAAAATATCATGGCTTGGTTGCTTTCATAATGGTGCAATGAAACTTTATAGTTCCTTCTGATGTTTTGAACAAATTTGTTGGCTCTTTGGGATTTCAGGCTACCTAGTGCACCAAGATGTGTAGAAATTAATTATTAATGTCCCTCAGTTTCTGCTTTACAAGCTTTCTTCAGACTGTGCCCAGAGGAATCACACTTAGCATTCTCCTTCTTTGCCACATACATGGAAGCCGAGTGGATGCAAGTTCTGCTGACGGACGAAGGTCGTGAGAGTGACCAGGTCTATGAATTGATGGTGCCAGAAATGCTGTGGTCATTCCCGACTGTACTGTGTCGCACACCCTAACCAATGTTTTCACTGTGGGCTTCTGGATATGTCCCCGCGCACCCACAGCCCACAACGCCAGCCACCTCAAGGAGCATGTCCTGTGCAGCTCTGATGGCCACCGTAAGTGCGCTGTCACATCCACTTAGTCCAAGTTGCTTCCCTGCTTCTCACTAAACGCTTATTGCATGCTCTTGAATATGCACATTTTTGGAAAAAAAGATTCAGCTTCAACTATATCTCTTGTTATGAAAACTTTTCTACCTAGCAGCATGATTCACGGACAGGACATCAGCATGATTGCACGAGATGTGAGCAGAAGGGTGCAAAGTGGACATATACTTTTGGGTGAAATGACCTGCCAAAACGAATGTGATATTTCCAAAGATGGTTCTATGAAACTATTAAGGTGCTACCTTGGTACAACTCTTCTTCGGTATGAAGACAGCTCATGCAACCGAAAACAGCTCATACATTTAAGCATTTACCTCTCCTTATTATGTCCTTTCCGCTGTGCTATCTTCCCTTGAATAAGAGTGACCAATTGGCTTGCGACTCTACCTGTCTAGCAAAATTGTCATTGTGGCATTAACGTGTTGTAGTGACCTCATCAAGAAGTTGAAATTAGGTGTTTTGATAATTGGTATTCTTTTCTTACACCTCATTCACATTCATCAGACCTGTAGTCTGATTCAGTAGGGTGTTTACAGTGCATAGTTGGTCAGGGAAAAGGGCATTCAGCTTGGTATGCTATGCCCCATATTCCTCCACTTTGCCCAAGTTGTTTACATACTTAAGCACACACATGAAAGTGCTTCAGGGAATAGAAATAGCACTCAGCTACTATTACAAAAGAGGCATTGCATCTGCTGCTTCTGTTTTCCTTGGGCCTCATGCATTTCGGGATCACTCGGCCTCATTGGATTACGTTGAGAACAATATGAAAGAAGAAATGAGCTCTCCTCATTAAGCTTTCATGTGTGTGGCTAATATTCATGCAGGTATGAGCCGGCATCACCCAGTGCTCTTCATCCACAACTGCAGGCTTATCCTGCTGCTGCACCGAGAGCCCACCCAGGAGCAGGCCAACAAGTTCACGCCAGCTGAGTGGCTCTGGAAGACACCCGAGGTGTGCTGCGACAGGTGGCACCATTATGCGTTTTTCGTCAACGTCCTTGAGGTTAGCATCCTTGGCTGCAATCTGCACTACACAATCCATGTACCATCCCTTTAGCTGTGCGTTGCATTGTGGGGGTCAAGTGTGCTGATAAGCACATCAAGTACCTGTTCATGTAATATAGAAATGTGCCTTTAATTGGGAGTAGATGTTCCATGTTGATACAGTATCTCCTACTGGGTAGGGCACACATTGAATAGGGTGGGGCAACCAAAAAGGAAATAAAAATAACAAGCCCCTGCCTGCACCACTTACGTACAACAGGCTTAATCCAATAGTAAAATAAAAGAATAGGCCCGTAGGCAAGTTGTAATTTTACCACCCGTGGGTGGAAAAGTAAAATAAAAGGGAAAAGGTACTGTAGCGACCCACAGCCGAGAGAGCGGGCCTGGGGAGGCTGCCCTGACCTCCCCTGGGAAGTAGCGGAAAGGGAAATGGGACATGGGAAGGGAATGGGGACAGCGAGTTTTTTGCTCTGATCCTTCAATTATCTCGACTCCATTACTGGCCTGCCTGGCCAGGGCAGGGAGAGCATCGAGATTGCCCAATGGGGCGGCCCCACTCACGGGATGCCCGACCACCCACCATACGCAACGGGCTCCGACCGTCGGAGACAGGAAAACCTAACACGGGGTCAGTAGCTACCTGGGGCTCCTCTTCGCTCACTAGAGGGCTTTTCCCACCTGCCGGCTACTAGCCGTTGAGGGTTTTTCGCGGTTTTTCGGACACCGGAAGTATGTGTGATAGTCCCGGCCAGTGGAGGTCCAGAACAGATCAGTCCAGGGGAAGATGATAAGCTGGCAGTTAATTAGTTCAGACTGGTTTATTGCAGTATTCTTAGAACAATTATTGCGCTAGTGAACAGCACTAATTCTAAATGCACTCACTCTCAAGAGCGGTTTAAATAAAGCTGGTACATGTAGATTGGTTGGTACCCAGCTAGTACTGAGTGAAGGAGTGCTGATCATTACTAGAAACATTGCATTTAGTATCAAATGTCTTGAGTTTGAACTAAACAGTGCCCAATTAGCCCTTAACAAGTTCAGAATGCACATGGTAGAGCTTGATCTACTGTAGCTTTGGATGTTATGTGGACATTCCACAGACGTCTGTGGTTAGTCGGGTTTTGTGGACAAGCATTCTTTGGGTATTTCAGTGGGACATGGCTCATGCCTTTTAATTTCTGAACTAGTTCAGGCATTTGGATTTTCCTACACTTCCTTCTTGCACGGCAATATCATATGTTGGTTCTGTTTGATACAGGCGTCACTCTATGTCGATGGACGGCCCTTTAAGGTGACGGCTAACAACCCGGAAATTGTAGACTACTGGCCTCTTCACCAGACCAAGAACATCAACACCACATTTGCTGTAAGAGGCTGCTGGCAAGGTATGCTGCCTGTTTTACACTGACGACCTTAGCGGCTTCCAACAGCATCTTCTGTAAAGAACATGTTATGTGCACCCACAGAAGGAAATAAAACTTCTCTACAACTTGCTCTAGATTTCCCTGCATGAGCTGAAGTGTAAGGATATAAACAAAGAAAAAGTTACCTGAAATAACGTGAGGTATAACAATATACTACAGATTAGTTTGGTATAATTTTTTGCTGCTTTGTTCTATGTCAGTAAACTAGGAGCAGTCATACTACTGCTGGCCGTTTGCTAACATGCCGTTTGTGTATGCATTGAGGCAGCGTTGCATGTTTCATTTCGGTGCTCTGCAACCTTAAAACTCAGCATTCACTTTACATCTCTGGCTTAAGAGCTGACTCATTAATTTTTTATTATATTGAATTCTTGACAGATCAAGAGGTCTAAATAAGCTTACTTATGGTAGGGAGTATGTTGTTAATGACATCCTAGTCGAAATCAAGAGAAAGAAAAGGGCTTAGGCAGAGCATGTAATGCAAAGGCACGATAACTGATGGTCCTTAAGGGTATTGGAGTGGATTCCAAGAGAAGGGAAGCGCAGCAGGGGGTGGCAGAAAATTAGGTCGGCAGATAAGATTAAGAAGTTCGCGTGGAAAAGATGGACACAGCTTACTGGCACAGGGCAGGACTAATTGGAGAGGTATGGGAGAGGCCTTTGTCTTGCAGTGGGCATAGTCAGGCTGATGATGATGGCAATGATGTTGTTGTTACCATTCTGACAAAATAAAGCCACATCTAAAGCTTGCTAATCTGGCATGCTTCCTAAAGTTGTATCTTGAGAAATATTTTCCTCTAGGCCGGAACTAAAATAAGGTTCTGTACATTGACCCATTTAGTATGTTTAGTGGGACCAGAAGTCACTACAGGTTGGTGAGCGTTTTCAAATCTTTGGTGCAAAATTGGTGATAAGCAGCGCCACTGTTTTCTAATCCCATGATGTAAAGCCAACTCTGCAATTCCTAAATTCAGCTGGTCATGCGGAGCCTAGCCACATGCATGCCTTGGTGTGCCTTTGAAGCGTGCTGTAGGTCACTGAACAGGCAGAATACAGCAGCCGCTACATTGACTTCACGCACATGCAGCCAAGGACAACAAGATGGCATTCCATTTCCGCAGCTATTGATGGGCCTGTATGTGTTGAGGGAGCGTACGGAATCTCCTGATGTGCTCTCCTTCCTGCATCGCTGCAAGGAGTGGCTTGACATTCCCCCTACTGATTCACAGGCTACAGGAATGGCAAGTGGCAGATATTTATGTGACCTCTTTATTGCTGTCAGCACCATGAATTCTACCAGTAAATAGAGTTGATTTCCATGGCTTGTGGCAGATGGTGTGTCCCATGCTCAGTGATCTGGCTTCATGGCAATTGTCTTTCTTGCTATGTATCGGGGACTGAGATCTGGATGTCGTTAGAGAAGGTATTGTCACATAGTTTGACTTGCATACATCGAAAGGCCCAACTGCTTTTTTCTAGTGCCATACAAAGAAGGTGCTCATGTAACAGCGAGATTTTCAAGAAAGTGGATGCCTTGCTATGGCCTAGGTCTTTTCTGCTTTCTTGAATAAGATAAGGTGGAACAGGGCTGATTTCACATCCCCAGCACTTACTGTGCCAGTCCTTGCAGATCCAATGTCAGGATCTCGGGTAGCTGTTTGTGCAACCGAAATAAGCTCCATTAAAGGTCACTGGCAGCCACACGAACACAGACTGATTGGACACTGGCACTGTTTTCTTTTGGTGGCAGGTATTCACAGCGTTTGCTGCTCAGTGTGGTCAACTGCAGAGCGAAATTTGAAGTATTCTGACTCCTGGGATTGTCACTCTTTGTGCATTAAAGAAAGTTCTGCCTGTTGGTTTGAGCTAGCTGGTATTTTTTGTGATACCTTTGGAATGCATCATTCCTTTGAGGCTTGGAAGAACAGACTAGCTGTGAGAGCTATTATTGGTGCATGTGCGGTACTGTTATGGCATGTAATGTTCTCATTAACACCAGATAATATTAAGCTGCCAACTGCAAGCATTTCATGCTTGTGCATCTGCCGTTAGCAACAAGAATGGCAATTCTTTCCTTGTGATTGCAAGTTTCTGGCCACTCTTTTCATAGTGTTCTTCCAGGAAGTGACCTCTGATTCCGAGCACAAAGTCACAGTGGCAGCTCGGGACCAGGACACCCTCGATGATCTCGTGTTCCGTGTGGCCTATGTCAATTTGCGCGACTTCCCCACACCTGGTCGTCATACTGTTCTTGTGGCCACTACTGTCATGTAAGTATTTTCTCGATATCCATATTGTATGTCAAATAGGTACGCAGAGGAAGTCTGCAGGTATTCAGGGATAATCCATGGATATCCGGAATCGGTGCCTTCTTGATGTCCAGTATGTGCACGTGAGATGTGGGTTTTCGGGAACACTGGATGTTTTTTCTGAAGCCAAAATTTTGCAGTTGGTGCATGTAGTTTGAAAATATATTGGACCCTTTTGATCAAACTACATAAATACATGTTCACTGTGCTGTTCTTTTTTAGTTCAGCCAGTATGGGGCGCAAACATATTTTCAAATGTTTCTCATTGGCTGGCATGCCATATAGAGCTCACCCAGCAGAAGGCCTCATGGGCCTGCAAACAGTCCAAAGGTGGCAGTAGATAACTTGCACATTGCACCTGGTTTTAGCTCGCAAGCTGTGCTTAGTGCAGGTAAAGTGTTGCAGTTAATCAAGTTAATCAGAACTTCTCTTGAACAGCAGCTAGGTCATTGTAGACTAGGACAGCACATCAGAGGCCCTAAATGGAGCCTAGTCATTGCATGTTAAAGGAACATTGTTATTCTGTACTGAAATGAATGTATTTCGAATTTGATGCACTTATTGAGTGCTGTTAATTTCATTCTTTGCTGTTTTTACTATGGATTGAATATTAGCACCGGAACAGAGGAAGATAAACACGTGATATTTCTCTATGGCAGCAGTGCTGTACAGCCACTGCCTTTTCTGCATTTAGCATTCTCCATTCTGGACCACAGAGGAGAGAAAATGGCAAAAAGACTAATTGTCACTTTCACGTACATCACAAGCGAAGTGGCTCATTCCAACACATATTAATGGGGTTCTAAAATAAATTGAGCCAGCTTCACAGTAGTTTCAAATGCCCAAGTAAGGGTGAAGTACCTAACTTTTCATGCAGAAAATGCACACATGGTCATGTGTTTTGTAACATAAATGGTGTTGACGCTGTTCCTGTGACTGCAGCACACACAGTTGTCAAGTGCTGGCAAAGACATACAGCACTTTGTCTTCCTCTGACTGCTGGCCAGCATTGCTGTTTCCTGATTACCGTATTTTCCGGTGTATAAGACGCACCCTTGTATAAGACGCACCTGCCATATATGCAGGCTGTCACTGGAAAAGTTGGTATATAAGACGCACCCGTATATAAGACGCACCCCAATTTACCCACTTAGGCTAGTGAGGGTTAATTAAACATGCTTGCGTGACCATCGTGAAATTCACCGTACCTCTGAGAAACTCTTAAGCAATGCTAAGTGGTCGAAAAAGGCAACACTCACGCCATACCCGCCCACGTCTTAGAAAAAAAGGAAAAAAAAAACGAAAGAACTCTCCCATATGTCAATAAGAACATTTTATTTCTACTTAAAACCTTCGAAGTCTTCATCTTCGGATGGACTATTAAAAAGTTCGCCCATTTCTGGAGGCAACGCAGCTGAAACATTCTCTTCGCACTACGTACACAGAGCAAAGAAAGTTGCAAAGGGTGGGTAAAAAAGAACGCCGGCTTGTCTTGGCTTGTCTTGACAATGGCGAAGAGCGCGATTGTCGTAATCTTTTGGGCATTTTACATTACTTTTGCTTGGGGCCTCCGAAGCAGTCGCATGTTTGTGATCCCAGAAGTCATCATCCCCGCCGTTTCATGATAAAGTTCACCTAAAAAAAGTTGCGCATGGCAGTCCCCGTATTGAAGTATTAAACGTGTTACAACCGTGTGTGTCATTGGTAGTGATATTTTTTCGGTAAAAAAAGTCTGAGCATGAACCTCAGTAATTTCTGAATTCGCAAAAAAAAAAAAGAAATATTCGCATATAAGACGCACCCTTGAATAGGATGCACCAGCAAGATTTTCGAAAAAAAGCTGCGTCTTATACACCGGAAAATACGGTAATACATTATGTGGCAAAGCCAACGTACTGTAAAATTCCGAACAAGCGCCCCCACCCATGCAAGGGCCCCCCCTAACTTCACTGTCAATTTCACAGTTCCGTGCCGTTCCGGGAAAGCGCCCCCTCCACCCGACCGCACCCTTATTATGCACCGCACCCAAGCAACTCTGGTCTGCCCCGTCCATTCCAAAAATTCAATCCAATCCAATCCTGCTTTTCAAGCCATTTGCATGCTTGTTTGCACGCGCCATTTGTCGTCTTGTTTTGGCGTTGTGGAGTTCGCGATACCGATGCATTTATACACAATGGTGAAAAAAGTTGAGGTCGTACAATGGCATCGGGAAAATGGAAGAAACATGCGCCAAGCGTCTCGACATTTCAAGCTCGACCGCAAACAGATACGGGAATGGAGCTATAATTTTGAGAACTTGCGTCAGCGTAACTACGGGAAAGCAAAACTTCAAAGAAAGCTGAGTAACGGCGGCCCAGTTTTCAGTGAATGCATGGAAAATGTGCTCTTTGAGCTCTTCAAGTGGGAAATAATAGCTGGACGTGCCGTTAGTAACCTGCTTCTCTCTGAAGAGGCTGTCAAAAAAGCCAACAACATACAGTTGGCAAACTGCGTAGCCGTGGCGCCAGAAGACCGGAGTGGGCTTCAAGCGGAATGCTGTGAACTTTTTTTTGCGACTGACTCGGAGGAATTTTTTGATGGTTTTGAGAGTGATTGACATAGCAATCGTAAATCTTTCGCTCAATAAAGTTCATGTTCCTAGAGATGACTAAAAATTTAAATCCATGCGCATTGTGCTTTTTTTTTCTGGCAGGAAAATGTCGCCGCCATCTTGAATTTCGGTGCCGTTCCGGGATAGCGCCCCCCTACTTTGCCAGTGATTTCGACTTGGTGGAGGGGGGGGGGCACATGCTCAGAATTTTACGGTAGTGACTTTTGAAAGGGGTCTATTCTAGAGCACATGCTGTATATATCTGCTTATCTGTTTTGCGGTCAATACTGCAGTGAGGTGCAGTGCCGGAAGGGTGAACTCCGTGGCACAAATCATGCACTTGCATGCACCCCACACACATCTCTTATTGTGTTAATTCCTCTCATGTAATGCTGCACATTTTGTGAATTGTGTGGGCCACTGGGAAAAAGCTTTTCCTTCAGGGTAGCCTTGCTGCGTTCCATGAGATTATTGGCATGTTTCTCTGACGTGTTCTATCTGTACAAAGTGCGGACTCTTCTCATGGCATTGGTTCTAATTTTTTTTTTATCGTCATTCCTCCCCCCTCCGCCCCCCCCCCCCCAGTGCAGCAATGGAAAAGCACAGGAGGTTCCACCTGTGGAGTCATGGGTAACCATCTTGAATGCTGAACTGCCAAGCATCACCATTAATGGCACACCCAACCTGGCACGCGAGTACGAGCCTTTCAAGCAGGGCATCGAGTTGTTTGCCTCAGTCTTCATCTCGGTTGGCCACGAGCATCCCACCACTACACAGGCCAGCACGGCTTCATCCTTCTCAAAGGTAGCAACAATGGAACTCTCTGCATCCTGAAGGCTGCTAAGGTATTCAGTCTTAAAGCCAGCTGCATGACTTATTGCATGCACAAGAAGAGGTCACTTGGCATTGGAATTTTTTACTGAAAGTAGTTAACATACAAGTACGTCTCAGGCGGCTGGCATGCAGCTAGCACAGTACATGTGTAGCTTGTCCCTTGTAAAACATTGTCACTTATAAACAGTCTATAGGTCTTGCACACCCCATGTTTCAAAGAGAAGAGTGCCAGTTAAATAATGATTTTAGATTATGTGTATTATTGCACCACTTGGCACAGTCATGTGCCTTCCATACCAAACAAAATGGGCTGACATATCAGAGACTGCTGGTTAGGTGTCAACGAACCTGTCCAAATGGCATTCCTTTTTAACTTGACAAGCAAGTACCACACAGAATCAAGGTAAACACCGTTGCAACTGCCATGAACAAGGGCCTTTAGCACCACTGCATCTACTGCTTTCATATTTCTTCCCTGTATAAATTAACCTGACAGAACTCTTGAGCAATAAACTTGACAGAACTCTTCACCTTTACTGAGACCAGTCGTGCAGAAGGATCAACTGAACACTCTTAAGGGGGTCATGATATGGTCTACCAACTAGCCATGCTTTTACATTGCAGCTACTAGCCACGACATTATTATGCATACTTAAAAAAGAAGTAGAGCCCTACGTGCACACCTACGTACACATTTCAGCTTTACATTCCGCAGTTTTTTACCTGTCGTTTAATGCTGTTTCTTTCGGCATCGTTCTGTCCTGCATACTTACCGGTTAAGTTCCTTCTTTTCCGCCTTGGTAAGTGAACCCTCCCATATAAGTATTTAAACACATATAAAGCTTTGCACCTTCTGTTGTCTAATTTTCCCAGGTGTTCTTCATATAATATTTTACTTTGAGCTTCCCGTGCTTCGAATGATGTACAGCCCGTATCCCCTGTACTGCTTCATGAGTGTTTCTCCCGTGGGCACCTAGTGCTAATCTTCCAACAGCTCTCTGATTTGCGTCTAATCTCGGCTCAACTTCTCCTCTTAAGCAGAGAATCACATTTCCGAAAGGAAGACCAGGTGCCATTATTCCTTTCCAAATGCATACCTCTTAGTACTATATTTGTTGTACATCCATAATGCTCCATGTTTCATTATTTCAGCATCTCTCAAGCCTTTAGCCTTAAGAGACTGCTCGTGTTTTTCTGTGCATATCTGTCCTTTGTTTATCCGTATCCCAATTTATTTGTGTCCGGATGCTCAGTGTACTTTATGGCCTTGTATTAATTATACCTTCATTTTTTAATATGTTCCAGTGGAGTTCTCTGCTCACATTGTCGTATGTGCTGCTTATGTCCAAAAAGGCTGACTACACAGGCCTGTTTTCTGTCTTAGCTATATCTATGCCTTCGGTAAGCAGGAACAGCAGGCTATCATACAAGCGCCTTTTCCTTCTGAACCTGTTCTGAGGTTCTCCGAGTATGTTATGTAATTCTACCCATGAGTGCATTTTTATTCTCACCGCCTAGATTGCCATCTTGTATACTATCGATGATGTCATAATCGGTGTGAAATATTTTATGCGCTACCTATCACCTTTTCCTTTATAAATAACATTCAGTTGTAATCGGTGTGAAATAATTTATGCGCATCCTATCTCCTTTTCCTTTATAAATAACATTCATTTTTCCTGTCGCCAGCTGTGTGGACTTTGCTTATTTGTTGGGATGGTGTCCAATGCTTTTAAAAATGTTTCCTTGTTTCTAGGGCCAAACTCATTCAGCTTGATTGGGATTTCGTATTCTACTTCGGATATGCATTTAGAAATACAGGGTCTGTTCTGAAAATAGTAGGACTGATTTCTTTTACAAAATTTTGTTCATGATAATAGTACAAATGATTAGAATTTTTCAAAGGAGCACCCTTCCGCATCTACACACTGCTGCCAATGAGTTTTCCAGCTTTCGTACGCCTCCAGGAACGCCTGGACCGGAATGCTGTTTAGCTCCCTCGTCACGGCCTGTTGAACCGCCTCTACCGATCCGTGATGCTTCTCCTTGAGCGTCGACTTTATTCTCGGAAATAGAAAAAAGTCTGCCGGGGTCAAGTCGGGGCTCTAGGGGGGGCGAGGCAGCGTTGCCACCTTGTACTAGGCAAGATACTACATTACGAGGAACCCTGTCTGGCTCGGCGCGTTGTCATGGTACAGCCGCCAATTGTTGGCGATGGCTGGGTGGACACGAACAATGCGTTTTCACAGTCTTTGGAGGACTTCCGCGTAAAAAACTGCATAAACTGTTTGTCCGGGTGGTACAAACTCTTTATGGGTGACTTCATGCCGATCAAAAAATTAAATGAACATGGACTTTTCCTTGGATTTGCTCTTTCGCGCTTTCTTGGGGCTTGGGGAAAAAGGGGTGGGCCATACTGAGCGCTGCCGCTTGCTCTCTGGGTCGTATTCAAACACCCACATCGCTCCACAGGTCACTACGTTATCCACAAAATCGGGGTTCTCATTTGCGCGATGAAGAAAATCTTGGTAGATCACTTTCCGGCTGGCCTTTTGTTTCTCGGACAACACTCGCGGCACCAACTTCACGCACACTTTCCTCATGGTTAAGTTTTCTGTCAGGATCTCAAAAACTTGGGTTTGAGGAATCCTACAGTCATCAGCAATCATTCTGATACTCATCCTGCGATCACTGTTAGGTAAATTTTTCATTGCGACACATTTTCGTTGGTCTTGCTGGTCGATGAGCGTCCGGAGCGGTCGTCGTCTTTCACTCTTTCCCTACCTTCTTGGAACAGCTTGTGCCGATCAAAAACACCTGATCTACCAATGGCAGCATCCCCGTAGGCCTGCTTAATCATGTCGTGAGTCTCTTGGTCCGTTTTACTAACCTTTACACAAAATTTGATCTCGTATCGCTGATCCAGTAAACACTCCATGATTCTGCGTGACGAGGCGTTTCGACAGGGGTGCACAGTAGAAGCTATCTGCTCTCTTCAACGGCCGAGAGCAGACTGCAGATTTTCCCCAGCGTTCCCAATATCCCCCTTCACCGGTCCTGCACACACAGACAACCTTTCGTCTGCCCGTTCTCTCAGGAAAAAACCAGTCCTACTATTTCAGAACAGACCCTGTATTTGCTTCCACCTTTTTGCCGTTAGTACTGGTAAGTTCTAAGCTGCTTTCTATTATGCTGTCCTGTGTTCCTCTCTCATTTGTGGAGATTACACTATCGTCGCTCTAAAATGACACAGCTATAAATGTTGTAGTTCGCAGCATTGTTTTCATATCAGAAATTTCCCTCAGCAACTTGAATCTGTTCCTGCTTTCTTTTATTCATTTTACACAGTTAGCTGTTATGGTTCCAGAATTTTAATGGCCCTTGCTTAGTTGCATCATGCACTCCAGCCAGCCAGTGGTCAGTGGACTGCTTTACTTTAGCCTGGACGACGACCTGCACTTGCTGCTTTTTTTGTTGATCAGATTCCCAATTTTGGTGTATCTCCTCTTGAGATAACTGCACTTCCTTTGCTTCACTGTGTTCCCTTGAAGCCATCCATCAATGTTCGATGGCCTCCTTAATTTTCTTACTCACTGGTTCATTGCTTCCTCTCTCCCCTCCTGTGTGTTGCTCCTTTTACTTGTTTCATCTTAGTACTCATGAGTAGCTTTAACTGATTATAATCCCACTTTATCATGGGGCACTTCTCAACTGCTTCTTCTACGCCTGCTGCCGTTAGCGCTATTTGTTTGTCATTTATTTTGTCTTTTCTGCTTTTCTCTTTTGATCAGGGCTCCCAACTGCAGACTAATACACGTACGATCAATTCCCTAGAGTGTACTCCCCCTCTTTGTTAATTTCCTTTTTTGCAAGATTGGTATAGATTCCGTGCTGTAGATTTGCTGGCATCGATCGTATTCTCTTTTAGCTTCCTCTGTGTGCTTCTACTTTTTCATATATATAATAACAGAGTGGGTAACACAAGACGATCACTACATGTGCCATGCATGATCGTCATGTCATCCAAGGCACTAAAGTGCAGTGCATTTTTTAGGACATGAGAGTAAGAACTTCTTTTGCTGGTTCACAGACCTGATATCATTTGACGTGCCTACTAAAATGAATATTATATTAGCTTGAGAAAGAGTGACTCGTTTAATTTCAAAAGATGTATGCTAATGTAAATAACGGGGTGGTGCATATTTCTGTAACACTTCTTGCCGGCAGTTAGATTTAAGAGCCTTCTTAATCATTTTCCTCTGGTGAGAAGTGAAGGATAGCTATGAATGTTAGCACCATTTTTTTGTCCTTTCAGAGAACATCAAACTTTGTGTGCAAACCAGTAGCTGTTCTGCCCCCTTGCGAAACCTCTCTTTTGGCTAGAATTATAGCGATAAATATGAAATATTTTTCACTTGACTTCAACATGACATAGCCCTTGTCTAGAATCTCATTAATGAATGTCTTATAGGAAAGACACATCATAACAATCATCACTGTGAGTACCCGGGTAAAATCAGAACTGCCCGATCTTAGGTTGAACCAATGTCACTCTAGGTTAAAGAGCCGTACCTTCCACCACTTCCAATCTGGGACTAACTGAAACTGGCTAGATTTGTTTCCCGCATGTGCTTAGCTTTGTGGTGCCCCAAATTAAAAGACATTTTTTCTGCCTCGTCTGCATGTCTAAAAAAATGTAAAAAATATACACACTGGCAAACCATGAAATAACTAGCACAAAACATTGCAAAAATTGTACCCAGAAACGAAATGATAAGTTCGGCTTGTAATTAGCTCTTTTAGATGTATAGGCTGTCACATTTGTACAAATCACAATAATATGAGGGAAAGAAATATGAGAACAAGATCAGACAATTAGGTCATATTTAGGGCAACTATAAAACGTGCTCAAACAATAAAAAAATTTGCCAAAAATATTTTGACGCAATATTAATTATTTCTACTCGCACCAGGAGAGCACTGTATAGAGTCGTATATCGAGAAGGTAGACGAATGGTTGAACGATGCAAACAGAGACGAGAATAGCATTTCACATTAGACTGTCCATTCATCTGGATCCCCCTCATGATTGACAGATTATACTACTTTTGAAACATCCAGAGTTTTTACTTGAGAAAATGCCCACCACCCTTGCAGTTGCAGACACATGGCATGTCTCAGAATTAGTCGCATCAAGAAGTATGGTGCCGTCTGCCACTGCTACTACGGGGTGTGCCAGTTGGCACTGACTATTTACTCCACAGCCACTGGGCTTCTAGCTGATGTGTCCTTCGAGTCCACAGTTCTCACATGCAGAAATGTGCTCACTGTGCTGCAGTTACTATAGTCGATGCTTGATGGTCCATTCTGCAGTGGCACCTTTAACCAGACAATTCGTAGCATAAGCTAGCATAAAGCTAAACACAAGCTATTTGGATAGCTCTATGCAGTACACTTTTCTTCCGTGATTTCCAATGAAGCGTCTTAAATAAGCATTCAACGCATTCGACATTTTATTGCAAGCTTGGGAAACTAGGCTAAATTTGATATAAACATCTGGCAACAAGTACCTTTGGTCACTAATTTCCAAATATTTGCAACAACTTGTAAAGAAAATAAAGTACCTTTAGTTTTTTACTGCAAAATAAGCAAAATATGATCCAAAGCTTACATCACAATTTTTTTTTTTTCAGAAAATACTGGCCACCCTGTGACAATCTAAAAGTCTGGCAACATAAAAATAGTAAATAAAGCTCGGTGTGCGCTTACAATGATTTTAATGTTTTGTAAAAAAAGGAAGAAAAAAGCACAACTGTCTGACTTCAATATTGGAGGTTACCTATGGAGTAAACCTACAACTTCTCCCTCACTTCAAATGTCAGGGGGCACCACAAACTAGATGAGGAGAAAAAGAAACTGTACTATATACAGAATGAGTAAATATTGGCAGAAAAGGTCCCTGAAATGTAAAAACTGGTTGTAATTATAAGAAAAATGCATTCTCAGTAGAGAGAGAGAGAGAGAAAAAATATTGAGTAGAGCTTGAAGGGAAGCCCCCAGAAGAAACCTCAACTGGCCTAAACACTCCCATGAGACAAGGGATAGAGGAGGGAGTGAAAGAAAGTAAGAAAAAGATACACAGTAGTGGAGGACTCTGGATCGATTTCGACCGAGTACCTTGCCCTTTGGCTTCATAAAACGAAAACTGCTTTCTGGAAATTTTAGAAAAACAAGCCCACTGCATAGATCCGGCATCGAAGATAACCTCTGCAAAATACTAGAGCCATTCTAGCCCTGAACAGCTGTAAAAATTCAAATGAAATCTTGTGCGCTGTTTCTTTTGGGAAGCAGTTTATTCTGCGGATTGTCATTCAAGGTGGTGCTCCAGCCTGGACCATCAAGCGTCGACTGTAGTAACTGTAGCAACGTGAGCACAGTCTTCCTTGCGAGAACTCCGGACATGAAGGACACCTCAGCTAAAAGTGCGGTGGTTGTGGAGCAAAATGTCAATGCCAAATGGCACTCCTCGTAGCAGCAGTGGCAGACAGCACCATACACCTTCATCTGGCTATTTGTCAGACATGTCATGTGTCTGCCTGTGCACGAGTGGTGGGCGTTTTCTGAAGTAAAAATCGGGATGTTTGAAATAGTAGTATATTCTGTCATTAATGTGGGGGATCCAGATGAACGGACGGTCTAATACAAAATGCTACTCTCGTCTCTATTTGTGGCGTTCAACCAGTCATCTGCCTTGCTGATTTACGGCTCTAAATAGTGCTCTCCTGGAACTAGTGAAAATATTATCGTGCCAATATCTTTTTGGCAAATTTTTAAATTGTTCTAGCACCTTTGAAAGTGAGCCTAATTATGAAGTAATTATCTGGTCTCGTTATCATTTTTTGTTTCCTTCGTATTATTGTCACTTGTATGAATGCAACAGCCTATACATCTAAGGGAGCCAGTTACGAGCCAAACTTATCATTTTGTGTCTAGGTGCTATTGTGGGCACCGTATATCAGTAGTTTCGTTGTTTGCCAGTGTGTATTTCTTTTACATTATCTTAAACAAGCGGGTGGGGGAGGATGAAATATGGCTTCTCGTTTGGTGCTGCTGAAAGCTAGGAAGCACGCAGGAGACAAATCAAGCCTATTTCAGTTAGTTTTCGACTCGAAGTGGTGGAGGGTTCGGCTCGTAAACCAAGCATGACAATTGCTTCAACCTAAGAATCGGGCAGTTGTGACTTTACTCAGGTACTCACAGTGATGATTGTTATGATGTGTCTTTTCTAAGAGACGTTCATTAATATGTTTCTCGATAAGGTCATGCGGAAGTCAACTGTAAAGAATTATTTCATAATTATTTTGAGAATTTTAGCAAAAACACAAGGTTATTGGCAAAGTTGCAGAATAGCTACTGCTTTGCACATAAACTTTGACGTTCCCTGAGAGAACGAAAAAATTGCACTAACATTCATAGCTATTCTACACTTGTCCTCAGAGGAAAACAATCAAGAAGGCTCTCTAATGTAACTGCCAGCAAGACAGGTGTTATAGACATATATGCGACCCCGTTTTTTTTGCTAGCATGCATCTGTGAAAATTAAATGAGTTGCTCTTTCTGAAGCAACTATAATAATCATTTTAGTAGGCACATCAAATGAGTTCAGATTTGTGAAACAGCAAAAGAAGTTCTTATTCACATGTTCTTCAAAATGCAGTGCACCTCAGTGCCTCGGACGACATGGCGGTTATCGGTGGCACTTGTAGCGACCGTCTTGTGTTACCGTCTCCATTATTATCTATAGAAAATGTAGAAGCACACACAGGAAGCTGAAACATAGCGCGGGCTACGCCACTGAATTTTCTATGTAGCCCTCCCCCCTCCCCCTCATCATTTTTACTGAGTGTACTTTCATCGTTGGAGGATATCCAGCAGCGGTAGACATTACAGCAGTGTGAAAGCTTTGTTCGATTCAATTAAATGCTCTTTTACATTGCGCACTGTATTTGATACACAAATATTTCACCCTTGATATAGACATCAAGAAAGGTCTTCGCTGATTAAGAAACGAAGCTAGGAGAGTTAGTAGTAATTCACCATAGAGCAGCAGTACAGAAATTGTGCATAAATGACCAAATGCTTTGTTTTTGCTTATGTGCAAGCTTTCGCTTGGTTTCTGTTTTTTGTTTTGAAGTGAAGCTACCTGCCAATGGAAGGTGCGCTTATCCTTCTCCAAACATCACTTTGAGCCATCCCTTATGCCCTCCGCACCGTTTTCATGATCCTGCATTTCTGTACAGAAACACAAATGGCTGAGCGCCTTGGCGTCAACTTGGACATCTGTTCGAGGTTCTACACAGGTTTTGTCACGCGCCGATAAGCATAAACCAACAAATGTAATAACTCCTCAAAAGTTTCCCATAATATGCTCCGGTACAGTTGGAATCTCGCAAAAAACTGCTCTGCTTTACCGTGCGCAGCACATGTTACCTTTTTCACTATATTTCTTTTTGTAGGTGCTCTTTTTAAGACACCCTTCAAAGAGTAGAGAACTGCTTCTTGAACTATTATGGAACGATTCCTTCCTGATCTGCCTTTTCCAGTATCGATGTAGTTTTACGCTCTTCTTCTTCTCCATTGAATTAATGTAGTTTTTACATTCTGTGGTTTTTTACCTGTCGTTTAATGCTGCTTCTTTCGGCATCGTTCTGATCTGCATACTTACCGGTTAGGTTCCTTGTTGTTTTTTGCCTTGGAAAGGCAACCCTCCTATATAAGGAATTAAATATCCATAGAGCTCTGCACCTTCGGTGGACTAATTTTCTCAAGTGTTCTTCATATAATATTTTACTTTGAGCTTTCTGTGCTTCGAGTGATGTCCAACCCATATCCCCTGTACTGCTTCATGAGTGTTTCTTCCGTGGGCACCTAGTGCTAATCTTCCAACAGCTCTCTGATTTGCGTCTAATCTCGACTTAATTTCTCCCCTTAAGCACAGAATCACATTTCCGAAAGGAAGACCCGGTGCCATTATTCCTTTCCAAATGCATACATCTTAGTACTATATTTGTTGTACATCGATCCCAGTGAAAAAAAACCATTGGAACCAATTGGGAATTCCAATGTGTTCCAACTGGAAGCAACTGATCCCATGTGGAACCAATTGGACAGCCAACTGGTTCCAATTGGATGCAGGACTTCAATTGGTTGGACCAATTGGATTACCCATTTGTTCCCGAGATTCCAATGGGATATCACCTCCCAAATGGATATTCCAAATGGTTTTGCAATTTCCAGTTGGGCACACCAATTGGTTTTGAAGTTCCTAGGAAAATGTTGTCATATATTTCATTTGTGTCACCCAATTTAAGTTTAGTAGCAGGGAGCAAAGGTTCTGCCAGAATTTAGTTTTTCTGAAAAGTTTTTGCATTTTCAGAATTTGCCATATTCCCTTCATCTGGCTGGCAAAAAATCATCATATTTACATGTTAAGTCCTGCAATAAATATGCTCTCACATGTCAGGTTTAGTGCTTTGTGTACCTGTATGATTATCCTTTTTAATTTGATATAGAATGAATTATCCATTACAAACACATCATTTAAAACACATAGTTCAGCAAATGAGATGACACGTTGCACAACAAGAATGTCCAGCAACATCAGAAACCATTGGGCATGAAAATAAGCCATTTTAATTTTCAAGTCACAATGTCAGCTCAAGTCCCTTCCTTGAGACGTCTCAGAAACGGTCACGTCGAGAAGGTACTGTCTGCCACTGCTGCTACGGTGCATGCCGGTTGGCATTCACTATTTGCTCCACAGCCACTGGGCTACTAGCTCATGTGTCTTTCGAGTCCACAGCTCTCACATGCAAAAATGTGCTCACTCTGCTACAGTTAATACAGTCGACGCTTGATGGTCCATTCTGCAACGGCACCTTAAACCAGACAATCCGGAGCATAAACTAGCGTAAATCTAAACACAACCTATCTGGATCATCTATGCAGTACACTTTTCTTTGTGATTTGCAATAAAGTGTCTTAATAAGCATTCAACACATTCAACATTTATTGCAAGCTCAGGAAACTGCTAAATTTTATATAAACATCTGGCAACAAGAACCTTTGGTCATTAATTTTTTAAATATTTGCAACAATTTGTAAAGAAAACAAAATGCCTTTAATTTTTTTACTGCAAAATAAGCAAAATATGATCCAAAGCTTAACATCACAATTTTTGTTAGTTTTCAGAAAATACTGGCCACCCTGGGACAATCTAAGTCTGGCAACATAAAAATAATAAATAAAGCTCGGTGTGTGCTTACAACCATTTTGATGTTTTGCAAAAAAAGGAAGAAAAAACCACGATTGCCTATGACTACAATATTGGAGGTTACCTACGGAGTAAACCTACACCTTCTCCCTCACTTCAAATGTCAGGGGGCACCACAAACTAGATTAGGAGACTGCCTCTTTTGACCTCACAACTACAAACCAGAGTTTGGAAATCTTCGTGGGTATCTGCTAACAGTAGAATATCATGGAGAGGTTGCTCAAGAACCTGTTCGCCTAATCTGTGCCCCAGATTATAACCTAGATTACTTTCTTGTAGCATTCTTTCCATATTTTTCGCATAAAGCATAATCATTAGCAATGATAGAGCACAACCTTGCCTTAATTATTTACGTACCTCAACAGTTGTTCTTTTATCCCTTTTCCTATATTTACAATTTTATTATCTCGCTGTATTTCCTGCAGGAAATCAGCTGCCTCGTTACTGATACCTTCATTTTTTAACATGTTCCAGTGGAGTTCTCTGCTCACATTGTCGTATGCGCTGCTTATGTCCAAAAAGGCTGACTACACAGGCCTGTTTTCTGTCATAGCTATATCTATGCCTTCGGTAAGCAGGAACAGCAGGCTATCATACAAGCGCCTTTTCCTTCTGAACCTGTTCTGGGGTTCTCCGAGTATCTTATGTAATTCTACCCATGAGTGCATTTTTATTCTCACCGCCTAGATTGCCATCTTGTATACTACGGATGATGTCATAATCAGTGTGAAATATTTTATACGCTACCTATCACCTTTTCCTTTATAAATAACATTCAGTTGTAATCTGTGTGAAATAATTTATGCGCATCCTATCTCCTTTTCCTTTATAAATAACATTCATTTTTCCTGTCACCAGCTGTGTGGACTTTGCTTATTTGTTAGGATGGTGTCCAATGCTTCTAAAAATGTTTCCTTGCTTCTAGAGCCAAACTCATTCAGCTTGATTGGGATTTCGTATCCTACTTCGGATATGCATTTAGAAATACAGGTATTTGCTTCCACCTTTTTCCTGTTAGTCTGGTCAGTTCTAAGCTGCTTTCTATTATGCTGTCCTGTGTTCCTCTCTCATTTGTGGAGATTACACTATCATCGCTCTAAACTGACACAACTATAAATGAGATGTAATGTAGTTCGCAGCATTGTCTTCCTCTCAGAAATTTCTCTCAGCACCTTGAATCTGTTTCTGCTTTCTTTGATTCATTTTACACAGTTAGCTGTTATGGTTCCAGAATTTTAATGGCCCTTGCTTAGTTGCATCATGCACTCCAGCCAGCCAGTGGTCAGTGGACTGCTTTACTTTAGCCTGGACGACGACCTGCACTTGCTGCTTTTTTTGTTGATCAGATTCCCAATTTTGGTGTATCTCCTCTTGAGATAACTGCCCTTCCTTTGCTTCACTGTGTTCCCTTGAAGCCATCCATCAATGTTCGATGGCCTCCTTAATTTTCTTACTCACTGGTTCATTGCTTCCTCTCTCCCCTCCTGTGTGTTGCTCCTTTTACTTGTTTCATCTTAGTACTCATGAGTAGCTTTAACTGATTATAATCCCACTTTATCATGGGGCACTTCTCAACTGCTTCTTCTATGCCTGCTGCCGTTAGCGCTATTTGTTTGTCATTTATTTTGTCTTTTCTGCTTTTCTCTTTTGATCAGGGCTCCCAACTGCAGACTAATACACGTACGATCAATTCCCTAGAGTGTACTCCCCCTCTTTGTTACTTTCCTTTTTTGCAAGATTGGTATAGATTCCATGCTGTAGATTTGCTGGCATCGATCGTATTCTTTTTTAGCTTCCTCTGTGTGCTTCTACTTTTTCATATATATATTAACAGAGTGGGTAACACAAGACGATCACTACGTGTGCCATGAATGATCGGCATGTCGTCCAAGGCACTAAAGTGCAGTGCATTTTGAAGGAGATGAGAGCAAGAACTTCTTTTGCTGGTTCACAGATCTGATATCATTTGACATGCCTACTAAAATGAATATTATATTAGCTTGAGAAAGAGCGACTTATTTAATTTCAAAAGATGCATGCTAATGTAAATAACGGGGTGACGCATATTTCTGTAACACTTCTTGCTGGCAGTTAGATTTAAGAGCCTTCTTAACCATTTTCCTCTGGTGAGAAGTGAAGGATAGCTAGGAATGTTAGCACCATTTTTTTGTTCTTTCAGAGAACATTAAACTTTGTGTACAAACCAGTAGCTGTTCTGCACCCTTGCGAAACCTCTCTTTTGGCTAGAATTATAGAGGTAAATATGAAATATTTGTCAGTTCACTTCAGCGTGACATAGCCCTTGTCCAGAATCCCATTAATGAATGTCTTATAGGAAAGACGCATCGTAACAATCATCACTGTGAGTACCCGGGTAAAATCAGAACTGCCCAATCTTAGGTTGAAGCAATGTCACTCTTGGTTAAAGAGCCATACCTTTTACCACTTCCAATCTGGGACTAACTGAAACTGGCTAGATTTGTTTCCCACATGTTCTTAGCTTTGTGGTGCCCCAAACTAAAAGGCATATTTTTTCTGCCTCGTCTGCATGCCTAAAAAAAATGGCTGAGGCTTAGCTAAGGTTAAGCCTAGTCAGATGCGAAGCATATTGATGGCTAGGCTTGGTAAAGTTCTTCGCTTTGTTCTTCAGTTGATGTAGAACATTGTCGCTGAGCCGCATATAGAGCACGCCGCTTAGCCAGACATTCATCCCGCTCTTCATCGGTCTCTGTGGCACGCTGAAGCTTTCGCTTCTCATTCAAATCAGCCCTGCTTCTAGGCGGCATCCCAACACCTGGCCGCCTCGTAAGTGCCCGGAGAGCAAGGCAAGCTCAGCTTTATACCGCTGCTGTAGCGTCACGTGGTCAGCTGCAGCGCCTCTGATGTGGAGCCTCCACCGCCGCGGCCGACCGCACGAGCTGGCAGCCCATCTCTCCTCTGCTGTGACATCATGTTGTCACGTGGTCAGCCGCCGCACCTCTGATGTGGAGCCTCCACCGCCGGGGCCGACCGCGCGAGCCGGCAGCCCATCTCTCCTCTGCTGTGACGTCATGTTGTCACGTGGTGTCACGTGGTCACGCTAAAGGTCAATGGTAGCTCCACCGCCGCGCTCGACGGGCTGTAGTGTAGCTCTAGTAATATGCTTCGCATAAAAAATGTAAAAGATATACACACTGGCAAACCATGAAATAACTAGCACAAAACATTGCCAAAAATTGTACCCAGAAACGAAATGATAAGTTCGGCTTGTAATTAGCTCTTTTAGATGTATAGGCCGTCACATTTGTACAAATCACAATAATACGAGGGAAAGAAATATGAGAACGAGATCAGATTTAGGGCAACTATAAAACGTGCTCAAACAATAATGCCAAAAATATTTTGACGCAGTATTAATTATTTCTACTTGCACCAGGAGAGCACTCTATAGAGCCGTATATCGAGAAGGTAGACGAATGGTTGAACGATGCAAACAGAGACGAGAATAGCATTTCACATTAGACTGTCCATTCATCTGGATCCCCCTCATGATTGACAGATTATACTACTTTTGAAACATCCAGAGTTTTTACTTGAGAAAATGCCCACCACCCTTGCAGTTGCAGACACATGGCATGTCTCAGAATTAGTCGCATCAAGAAGTATGGTGCCGTCTGCCACTGCTACTACGGGGTGTGCCAGTTGGCACTGACTATTTACTCCACAGCCACTGGGCTTCTAGCTGATGTGTCCTTCGAGTCCACAGTTCTCACATGCAGAAATGTGCTCACTGTGCTGCAGTTACTATAGTCGATGCTTGATGGTCCATTCTGCAGTGGCACCTTTAACCAGACAATTCGTAGCATAAGCTAGCATAAAGCTAAACACAAGCTATTTGGATAGCTCTATGCAGTACACTTTTCTTCCGTGATTTCCAATGAAGCGTCTTAAATAAGCATTCAACGCATTCGACATTTTATTGCAAGCTTGGGAAACTAGGCTAAATTTGATATAAACATCTGGCAACAAGTACCTTTGGTCACTAATTTCCAAATATTTGCAACAACTTGTAAAGAAAATAAAGTACCTTTAGTTTTTTACTGCAAAATAAGCAAAATATGATCCAAAGCTTACATCACAATTTTTTTTTTTCAGAAAATACTGGCCACCCTGTGACAATCTAAAAGTCTGGCAACATAAAAATAGTAAATAAAGCTCGGTGTGCGCTTACAATGATTTTAATGTTTTGTAAAAAAAGGAAGAAAAAACCACGATTGCCTATGACTACTATATTGGAGGTTACCTATGGAGTAAACCTACAACTTCTCCCTCACTTCAAATCTCAGGGGGCACCACAAACTAGATGAGGATAAAAAGAAATTGTACTATATACAGAACAAGTAAATATTGGCAGAAGCGGTCAACTGAAATATAACAACTGGTTGTAATTATAAGAAAAATGCATTCTCAATAGAGAGAGAGAGAAAAAATTTTGAGTAGAGCTTGAAGGGAAGCCCCGAGAAGAAACCTCAACTGGCTTAAACACTTCATGAGACAAGGGATAGAGGAGGGAGTGAAAGAAAGTAAGAAAAAGATACACAGTAGTGGAGGACTCTGGATCGATTTCGACCGAGTACCTTGCCCTTTGGCTTCATAAAACGAAAACTGCTTTCTGGAAATTTTAGAAAAACAAGCCCACTGCATAGATCCGGCATCGAAGATAACCTCTGCAAAATACTAGAGCCATTCTAGCCCTGAACAGCTGTAAAAATTCAAATGAAATCTTGTGCGCTGTTTCTTTTTGGAAGCAGTTTATTCTGTGGATTGTCATTCAAGGTGGTGCTCCAGCCTGGACCATCAAGTGTCGACTGTAGTAACTGTAGCAACGTGAGCACAGTCTTCCTTGCGAGAACTCCGGACACAAAGGACACCTCAGCAAGAAGTGCGGTGGTTGTGGAGCAAAATGTCAATGCCAAATGGCACTCCTCGTAGCAGCAGTGGCAGACAGCACCATACACCTTCATCTGGCTATTTGTCAGACATGTCATGTGTCTGCCTGTGCACGAGTGGTGGGCGTTTTCTGAAGTAAAAATCGGGATGTTTCAAATAGTAGTATATTCTGTCATTAATGTGGGGGATCCAGATGAATGGACGGTCTAATGCGAAATGCTACTCTCGTCTCTATTTGTGTCGTTCAACCAGTCATCTGCCTTGCTGATTTACAGCTCTAAATAGTGCTCTCCTGGAACTAGTGAAAATATTTTCGTGCCAATATCTTTTTGGCAAATTTTTAAATTGTTCTAGCACCTTTGAAAGTCAGCCTAATTATGAAGTAATTATCTAGTCTCGTTATCATTTTTTTTCTTCGTATTATTGTCACTTGTATGAATTTGAATGCCTATACATCTAAGGGAGTCCGTTACGAGCCGAACTTATCATTTTGTGTCTAGGTGCTATATTGGGCAACGTATATCAGTAGTTTCGTTGTTTTCCAGTGTGTATTTTTTTTACACTATTTTACTCAAACCGGTGGGGCAGGATGAAATATGCCTTCTGGTTTTGTGCAGCTGAAAGCTAGGAAGCACGCAGGAAACAAATCAAGCTATTTCGGTTAATTTCAGATGGTAAGTGGTGGAGGGTCCAGCTCATAAACCAAGCGTGACAATTGCTTCAACCTAAGAATCGGGCAGTTGTGACTTTACCCGGGTACTAAGAGTGATGATTGTTGTGATGTGTCTTTTCTAAGAGACGTTTATTAATATGTTTCTTGATAAAGTCACGCGGAAGTCAACTGAAAAGAATTATTTCATAATTATTTTGAGAATTTTTGCCAAAACACAAGGTTTCTGGCAAGGTTGCAGAATAGCTTTTGCTTTGCACATAAAGTTTGACGTTCTCTGAAATAACGAAAAAATTGCACTAACATTCATAGCTATTCTACACTTGTCCTCAGAGGAAAACAATCAAGAAGGCTCTCTATTGTAACTGCCAGCAAGACAGGTGTTATAGACATATATGCTACCCCGTTTTTTTTGCTAGCATGCATCTGTGAAAATTAAATGAGTTGCTCTTTCTGAAACAACTATAATAATCATTTTAGTAGGCACATCAAATGAGTTCAGATCTGTGAAACAGCAAAAGAAGTTCTTATTCACATGTTCTTCAAAATCTAGTGCACTTAAGTGCCTCGGACGACATGGCAGTTATCGTGGCACTTGTAGCGAGCGGCTTGTGTTACCCTCTCCATTATTATCTATAGAAAATGTCGAAGCACACACAGGAAGCTGAAACACAGCCCGGGTTACGCCATTGAGATTTTCTATTTAGTCCTCCACCCCCCTCATCATTTTTACTGAGTGTACTTTCATCGTTGGAGGATATCCAGCAGCGGTAGACATTACAGCAGTGTGAAAGCTTTGTTCGATTCATTTAAATGCTCTTTTACATTGTGCACTGTATTTGATACACAAATATTTCTCCCTTGATCTAGACATCAAGAAAGGTCCTCGCTGATTAAGAAAAGAAGCTAGGAGAGTTGGTAACAATTCACCATAGAGCATCTGTACAGAAATAGTGCATAAATGAGCAATTAGCTTTGTTTTTGCTTCTGTGCGAGCTTTCGCTTGGTTTCTGTTTTTGTTTTGAAGTGAAGCTGTCTGCCCATGGAAGGCGCACTTACCCTTCTCCAAACATCCCTTTAAGCCATCCCTTATGCCCTCCGCACCGTTTTCATGATCCTACATTTCTGTACAGAATCACAAATGGCTGAGCACCTTGGCGTCAACTTGGACTTCTGTTCGAGGTTCTACCCAGGCTTTATCATGCACCAATGAGCATTAACCAAGAATAGTAATAACTCCTCAAAAGTTCCTCATGATACTCTCCGGGAGAGTTGGAATCTCTCAAAAATCTGCTCTGCTTTACCATGAGCAGCACATGGTATCTTCTTCATTATATTTTTTTTGTAGGTGCTCATTTTAAGACACTCTTCAAAGGGTAGAGAACTGCCTCTTGAATTATCATGGAACGATTCCTTCCTGATCTGCCTTTTCCAGCATCGATGTAGTTCTACGCTATTCTTGTTCGCCATTGAAGTTATCTAGTTTTTACATTCTGTGGTTTTTTACCTGTCGTTTATTGCTGTTTTTTTCGGCATTGTTCTGTTGTGCAGACTTACCAGTTAGGTTCCTTGTTCTTTTCCACCTTAGTAAGTCAACCCTCCTATATAAGTATTTAAATACATATAAAGCTCGGCATCTTCTGTTGTCTAATTTTCCCAGGTGTTCTTCATATAATATTTTACTTTGAGCTTCCCGTGCTTCGAATGATGTCCAGCCCATATCCCCTGTACTGCTTCATGAGTGTTTCTCTCTTGGGCACCTAGTGCTAATCTTCCAACAGCTCTCTGATTTGCGTCTAATCTCGACTCAACTTCTTCCCTTAAGCACAGAATCACATTTCCGAAAGGAAGACGTGGTGCCATTATTCCTTTCCAAATGCATACTTCTTAGTACTATATTTGTTGTACATTGATCCCAGTGAAAAAAACCTTTGGAACCAATTGAGAATTCCAATTGGTTCCAACTGCAACCAACTGATCCCAAGTCAAACCATTTGGACAGCCAACTGGTTCCATATGGACGCAGAACTGCAATTGGTTGGACCAATTGGATTACCCATTTGTTATAGAGATTCCAATGGGATATCACCTCCCAAATGGATATTCCAAATGGTTTTGCAATTTCCAATTGGGCACACCAATTGGTTTTGAAGCTCCTAGGAAACTGGTGTCATATATTTCATTTGTGTCACCCAATTTAAGTTCAGTAGTAGGGAGCAAAGGTTCTGCCAGAATTGAGTTTTTGTGAAAAGTTTTTGTGTTTTCAGATTTTGCCGTATTCCCTTCATCTGGCTGCAAAAAATCATCACATTTACATGTTAATTCCTGCAATAAATATGCTTTGAGTACCTTGTATGATTATCATTTCTAATTTGATATAAAATGAATTATCCATTTCAGGCACATCATTTAAAACAACCAGTTCAGCAAATGAGATGACATGTTGCACAACAAGAAAAGATCAAGTAACCAATGCAATGATCAGAAACTTCAGTGATGACCAAATCGAAAGCCTGACTGGACTAATCAACGAGCACTGGGAAAGGGGCACGGTCCCGGCGGAGTGGAAACACGCTGAGATTATCGTGATACCTAAACCAGGGAAAACACCCAGTTTAGAGAACCTTAGGCCGATATCACTAACTTCATGCCTTGGTAAACTATACGAGAAAGTGGTCAAGACTGAACTGAGCAACTACATGCAGGACAACGGTCTGTTTCCGGATACCATGTTCGGGTTCAGAACGGGACTCTCCATGCAAGACGTGATGCTCCAGTTAAGAGACATGGTACTGAAACAAATATCGGGAACTCGAGAAGGCGTAATCTTGGCTGTATACCTCAAGGGGGCCTTCGACAACATCAGCTACAATGCCATTCTCTCGCAGAACTCTCGACAACAAACTGTGGGGAGAGGATCTTCGCATACGTAAAGGCCTTCCTGTCTAACAGAACAGCAACGATCGGCATCAACAACATTAGGTCAGAAAAGAAGACAATGCCAAACAGAGGGACACCACAAGGATCCATCAGCTCACCTTTGCTCTTTAACATAGCAATGATTGGATTAACTAGGAGACTGAAAAACATCAAAGATGTAGAACATTCAATTTATGCGGACGACATAACAGTGTGGACGACAAAAGGATCGACAGGAAACAAGAAAGAAATACTGTGAAGAGCAGCGGATGAGATCGGTCAATTTGCTTTATTAGCGGGATACAGTGCTCTCCAGAAAAATCAGAATTTATTAGACTTCACAAAAACAAAGAGGACAGGGGAACGATAGAATTAGAGATAGATGGACAACCGTAACAAGGACAAATAAGCTTCGCATCTTGGGAATGTGGCTGCAGGAGAAAGGTAAACGGGACCATACCATCCAGCTCTTGGAACACTCCACGAAACAGATATGCAGGATGTTAAGCCGGATTACAAACAAGAGAAAAGGGATGAAGGAGCGAGATGCGTTACGGATCACTTCTGCACTCATCATACCGAGGATGACGTACGCGCTTCCGTACCTACAACCTAACAAAGGGGAAAAGAACAAAATGGAAACATGCATCAGAAAGGCGTATAAGCAAGCCTTAGGCATCATGACCTGCGCCTCGACGGAAAAGCTAATGAACATGGGTGTGTACGGCACCTATGAGGAGCACAGCGAAACCATGCTCAGATTTCAACTCGAAAGACTTAAAAGAACAGCCGCTGGCCGCACACTACTGCTAAAGCTAGGATACCCGGCAGAAGGCGAGGGCGAAGACAAGACAGACATTGACAGCCAAATTAGGAGCACTTTCTTGGTTAAACCAGTGCCCAGAAACATGGACCCGAAGAACCACGAAGGAAGACGGGCGGCGAGATCCTTGGAGTTGGACAGGTTCCTAAAGAAGAAACAGATGGCTCTGTATGTTGACGCGTCCAAGTACAGAACGAAGAAAAACGCTAGGGCGGTAGCAGCTGTGAATGCCTATGGGAAGATAATTAGTGGTGCATCAGTGCGCACAAGGACAACACAAGCAGCGGAAGAGATCGCCATAGCTCTAACCCTGACTGAAGCCCATCGGCAGGGACTGAGTTATTTATTTTTTATTTATTTATAGATACTGCGATCTTGTACAGATCATAGCAGCGACTGGATAGCGACAGATTCTCAGGCTGCAGCAAGGGCATACAGAGATGGAAGGATCGGCCAAAAAGCCGCGAGGATTCTCTTCGAACAAAACCAACACAGACATGGATCAAACAACACAAACATTCAACACACCATCATTTGGGTCCCTGACACTGGGGTTGAGGGAAATCTCATGGCAGACACCGTTGTCCGAGGGTTCACGAACTGGAGGGCGGGTTTGCCGGTCGAACCCTTCAGCACGCTAGGATCTTATGGGGAGGCAATGAAGGCATTGTTGGGAGCGCGCAATAAGTACTCGGCTCCGGTGGATATCGTCAACAGAGAGCAGGCCACCACGCTCAGACTACAAACAGACACTTACCCAAGCAGATCCATGTATCATAAAATGTGGCTGAACAGATACGCAAAAGAGTGCGTGTGGTGTGGGGGCTACACCACAACGTACCACGCCACCTGGGGCTGTGAAAAAAGCCCTTTACTACCAAAGGTAAATAGCCCTAGTCGAGAGCAGTGGGAGGCCCTCCTGGTTGACTCCGACCCGAGCACACAGCTTATGCTGGTGACGAGGGCCAAGGCAGCGGCGGAGGCCAACGGGATCCTGGACAAGGGAAGACCGACCACTGAAGCTCCACATCTATCTATCCCGAACCCCCTACTCCCTAACTCTTCCTTTTGTGACAATAAATGTTTTTACTACTACTATTTGCTTGGGGCCTCTGAAACGGCCATGTGTTCGTGATCTCGGAAGTCGTCATCACTGCCGTTTCATGATAAAGTTCACCTAAAAAACTTGCGCAGGGAGGTCCCGGTATTCAAGTATTAACCGTGTTACATGCGCGTTACTGGTAGTGATATTTTCTCGGTGAAAATAGCCTGAACATGAACCTGAGTAATTTCTGAACTCGCAAAAAAACCCGAAAAATTCGCGTATAAAACGCATCTTTGTATAGGATGCACTAGCAAGATGTTTGAAAAAAAGCCGTGTCTTATACACTGAAAAATACGGTATTCCAGTGAGAGTTGATGTCATGTGCAAATGGGTGGTGCTACATAATATAGCCCTACCAACTTGCGCTGGGCTTTCAATCCTGTGCAGATGTAAATCTTCCCGAGCAAGAAATTTGCCTTGGGAAAGCCACCGGTGCCAGTTATTCTTTTTTATAATAAAAGCTGGAAAAATAACAGCATTATGGTAATGACATTCCCCCTCCCCCCCAGTCCACACCCTCGAAGGGGCACCTTAAAGTATCAGCGAGGACAACTTCTTCCAACTTTTGCTGTTGGGAAAAATCAACTATATGGTGCTTTCTGGGTACGCTGATGTTTGTCCAGCAGCCAAAGATTCATTTATTGCTGATAAAGTTGTATTTAAAAGTTATTCCAGCACCCGATTCAAACTTGTAATGCTACGCAGTTACAGTATGCATAAAGCGTGAAACACGCTGTGAACAAACGATGAAAGAGCATGTAAAGTTGTTTGGTTTATTAGAGTTTAATGTCCCAAAGTGACTCAGGCTCTGAGGGACACCATAATGAAGGGCTCTGGAAATTTTGACCTTCTGGGGTTCTTTAATGTGCACTGACATTGCACAGTACACAGGCTTCTAGAATTTCGCCTTCATTGAAATTCGACCACCGCGGCCGGAATCGAACCCGCGTCTTACAGGCCAGCAGCCGAGCGCCATAACCACTGAGTCGTCGCGGCGGGGTGCATGTAAAGTTGTTGAGTTGTTGCAACCAAAGGGGACAGAAGTGAAATAAATATTTAGAGGTTAAAAAGAGGGCACAGACCCCACATGATGTAATCGCGTTAATGAAAATTTGGACTAGGGCCTTGCAGCAAGATCTGTGCTGCGGAGACTGCTGTTTTCCTGACCAGCATTTTTAGCTGTTGTCAACTTTGGCTATTTAGTTCCGCCCTTGTAACACTGCTGTGGAATGGGCAAGACCTTTTCATGTGTGACCTCTGGTGGCTTGGGAAGCTGGACATAAAATGAAGCTGCGTACCATAGCTGTCATCTTCGACAGAATTTTATGCAACTTTAAATAGCATTCACACGATAGTAATCTGAGATATTCTTATGTGATGTTTGCATCAGTTTTACATAGTTTAGCATTTAAATGCTGCTGTTTGTGTGCCATTCTCTCACAGGTGACATCAAGGTCACGTACAACATGAAAAGGCGACTGGGCATGTGCTCGTTCGTGTTGTGGCCACGAGGGGACAACTGCAAGTGGGATGCAAAGAGAGCCAAACTTGCCGAAGAGCCGACCGGCAAGTTCAGGGATTATGGTATGACTAGCCATGCATTGTCACATGGGCTGACAGTCTTGTTTCCTTTGCACATTTCTTGAAAGCCATGGGATCTGTGTTCACTTCTGATAAAAAATTTACCACTTCCTTCCTCTTCAGGCGGAATGTTTCAGCGTAAAAATGTGCTTAAATCGGAGCTCACTGTGAGCATGCGGCGCCTGACAGCCAGTGAATTGGCTCAGCAGAACAAGGTATATGTCTCACGTGTTTCATGTGTTGGGTATGTTTTTGTGTGTGTACACAGGCTGTCAGTTGAATTTCATATAACTAAGCTGATCAAGGGTAACTGGACTTTATGCTTTAGTTCATGAATTAAACAAATTTCGTATTGCGAAACTTATCGATGAGAAAGGTCTCCTCATGAGTAATTATTTTGGCTTTGATTTGTTTTCGAGTTCCATGGAATGAAGGCTTACTAAGTAAGTAAACCCCTGGGCTCAGTGAATCACCAGTTTCAAATTCCTGTTCATAGGCTCACTGAATTGTCTGGATCCAAATTTACTTGTGCTCAGTTAAACTTTCAGTGGTGCACATGCTCATACACCTGTAGGAACCTTACTCTGAACGTGCTTTTTGGCGCTTGCTATTCTAGCAGCACTAGCGTGCATACACACAGTGCCCAGAGGCAGCTGTGGTATCGAGAGCAGCCTCCTTATAGCACTTGCTTGTTTCGCTGAAGGTTCAGAACACCCAGACGTCCGAGAACAACGGTCAACGGGGAATCAGCGGCTACTTCAAGCCTGCTGTTGTGCCCAGACCAAAGACACCCGAGGAAAAGGCAGCACTGAAGCGGCTGTGAGCATTGTTTTTCTTTCTAACTTCTTATTTTACCATGGGTAGAACTGCCGTTATGTCATGATGGCACCTAAGATGAGTTTAGTCCGGACTGAATGGGAAACGAGTAAGCTGCTACATTAAAAATACATCTCTGTTGCACCAACATGTAATACAGAAATAAAGGCATGTGGTGCCATCATTTTCCACTTTGAATGCAAAACCTGCCTGCCTGCATAAAAACTTGAGTGTTGTAGCCGATTTATGTGCTCTCTCCACACTACAAAAAAACTGATCATGAAAGGTCCATACACACCTGATTTGAATGCGTTTTCTTCTTTCAAATCATGCGTTAGACATTAGAATGCATCGATCACCACGTGGTATTTGCCCATGACCGCTAAATAATTCATAATTGAATTTCTTCTCTCATGCTGTTTCGGTTTAGGTTTTATCAACCAAACGATGGCTGTGACGTGTAGTTTAACTTTAGGTCGCATGATGCGCAGAAAAGCTGCAGTATAAACGCTGATACGTAGTTTTAAGTCACCACAGCACCTAAACCAGCCTGCTTCAAGATCTACAATTATAATAAACGTAGTGTGAGTAATTACATTGTCGTTTTTTCCGTACCACCCATGACCTAATGTTCAGCTACACATCTCAGCCATTGTTCAGTTGATGAAACCGAAGCAGCGTCATGAAGAAATTTAATGATAAATTATTTAGCAGTCTTAGGCGAATACCACGGGGTGCTCCGTGTATACGAATGTGTAATGCATCGTTTGAAAGAAGAAATCATGCAAGGAAGGATTTGGTGTTTATAGTGCTTTAAGGCGAAGAGTATCTGTCATTGATAGTTCTAAAAAGAATGTGCCCCAGCAGCATGGCTAATCGGCCCAGTATTGGGGAGTGAGGACAGTGATTTAAAAAATAAAGCAGGTTGCCATATTATATTTAAGTGAATAGAGGAATTTCTTTAGTGAATTCTCATTTTTGTTGCGTTCTGCTCTTGGTGATTGCATGCTGCCATTCCATTGACTTCGTAGGTTGGATCGCAGGGAGACGAAAAAATGGCACCTCAGCAGTTCAGACTCGGAAAGCAATAGTGCAAGTGAAAATGTAAGCTGGCCAGATTCTTTTTTACAACCTCTGGGGAGTGGTGTCATGCTTATACTTTTGATGTTGAATTTGTCTTTGACTTTTGATGTTGACGGGTGATGTTATCTTGGTCGGATTGATGGATGTAATTCATAGAGTTTAGATGTTGTTGAGGTTATAAAAGTGGTTGAGTTCATCTGAAAAAGCTTAAAAGCTATAAAGATTACGGTGTTAAAGCTATGGTCTGCTTTTGGAGGTTTGCACATTTGGCAGGAAAAGGTGCAGGCAAAAATAAAGCTTGCAACATGTTGACAAACACGTTACTGCATGTTTGCTTTCCTTTCCCATTTTCATAGCTTTGTGAAGTTTTCAAGCCTTTGAAGCACCATGACAGAAGACTTGCACCATCTGCTCGCACAGAGAAGTCGAAAGAATCCAAAGCAGAAGAAAACGTAAAAAAATTTGCTTCACTCTCACACCCAGTGCTAGAAAAGCACGTTTCTCCAGCCTCAGCTCACCAAGAAGCCAGAATCTCAGCCACTCAGGCCTGCAAGCCCGCAGGTTTTTCTAGGGGCAGCAGTCCATCAGTTAAGCCTGGCTGGACCCGCCAGGATAGGCCGGATCCACCCAAGGAGAGCAGCAAGTCCGAGACATCGTCTCACCGAGACAAAGAGAAAGCAAAGGGCCACGACCCGGGCTCATCATCTCGCAGCAGCAGTAGCTCATCCCGTCACAAAGAGCACAAGTCCCGGTCCGACCACAAAGAGTCGCGCGAGCGGGACGCAACGTCTCACAGTCACAAGACAGAGTTGGAGAAGGAGTCATCGTCGAAGCCTAGTTGGAGTGGGAAGGAGAAAGAATCTGCACAGGAGGGAAGCAGGCATCGTGACAAGCGGCACTCTCCACCAAGGAAAACGCGCAAGGAAGAGAAGTCGTCATCGTCGAAAAGGACCCAAGAGCACAGGGATCGAGAGAAGCCAAAAGCGGCCAAACCAAAAGTGGCGAATTTAAAAAAGCTATTAACCGACTGTGGAATCAGTGACTCGAATGACTCTGACAAAGGCACTTCGGCAAAGAACCAACGAGACGAAACTTCCCGTCGGTCTCCAGACTCCACACAGCTAGTGGACGTTAGGCCCATGCTGCATACTTGAAAGAATGATGGCGCTGCAAAGAGGGAAAGTCTTAATGACTTCCAGAGCAAGAAGGAGGCATCGCGAGCCTTGTCGATGGCCTCCAAGAGGCAGAAGGAGACTGACGTCTTGTGCAAGAGCTTGTTTCTCGACGACGAGGAGAGCGATGATGCTGACGGGAAGGACAGACAAGAAGGCTCCAAGTCACCTGCAACCGAAGAGGACACGCCAGCTGCCAGTGTGTTGAAGAAAGCGCCACCAAGTTTGCCTGAGACGGATGTGTACGAGCCAACCCCAATGGCAAAACTGGCAGCGGAGGATGACGTTGAAGAACGCCCATCTTCGAAGCCGGCAGCCCTGAGTGCTGTTTTGGACGAAGAAGATTCCAAGTTGATGAGCACGCCACCACATAGAGATTCTTACGTTCCCTCCTACCGGCAAACGCCAACGAGGTCTGAAGCCTTCTCATACAACCCAGCGTCTCCAAAGAGACAGGTTGGTGATTTTAATGTTCAAGGTTCACAAGGAGCGAAGAAGAAGCTTTTATTGTCTGGTCACACAGCCTGAATTGCTATTCCAAAGAAGTGTTATGTTTAGAAAGTGAGAAAAAGTTGATTATTGAAGTGAGTTCGACTTGTCAGAATATTGGCTACTGTATAGTGGACATCTCCTTGCCTGTTTTTTCATTGCAAGTGACACTGAATTGCAGTTAAATTTGGAGCTTTCAGAAGATCAGCTGTGGATTAGATTAGAGCAGTTTGTTCTCTTTAACCTGCAGAGATTTTACTGATTAATCTCTCATATTGTTACGAAGATGAAGAAGAGGGCAGTGGCGCGGGACGGAGCGCTCGCGCTAGGCCAGCGGCCATTAAATCATCTCATAGCCATCGTTCACCACGCCTCATTCTTCGGCTGGCCGCCGCGTAACATTTGGTGCGAGGTGCGGGTTCCTCATCGTCATCCTGGTCCCTGGAGCATCGCCACCTTCTGCTCGCCTTCGTCGTTGGCCGAGGAGACCTGGACTCCGCCGCCAGCTCAACCCGAGCCCGACCAGACCAGAACTGACCAGCCGCTTTCCCCAGCCCCGTCCCCAGCCCCGACCACAAGACACGACGGCCCCGCATTATGGTAAGTGTGGTAAGTGGTAAGTTTATGGTAAGTGTGGCTAGTTCTAAAGCGCTTTTCACTGCGTTGTTACTGCAGACCACATTAGGCCTGGTGACGCCAAGCGAACAGTGCGCTACCAAACAACCATCGCCGTGCGGGTGGCATGTCGCTTTAGGAAGTGCGTGGACGACTTGCATGCATTCTTATTTAATTTTTGTGTAGCAAGTGAACATTATGACAACATTTTTTTCCTTTCTGTTGCGAATTGCTAGTACAGATTCGAGGCAAATGATCAAAATGATGTGTTCCTGCCTTGGTCATACTGTGTCTTGCGAAATGTCTTCAAAAATTCAGAGCAGCTATTTTTTTCGCCCATTGTAGAAAGCTTCGATTTTGATGCGCATACATCTCCTACTTATTGCGCCGCAATGAAGCGCACACCGGTGCCGTGTTGATGCCGAAACGCCTCAGCATGCTTTCGTCACAGTACAAAAACGAGGACACTGTTGTGATACTCGGGGGAAAAATTTATTAATGGACAGAATACCTGCTGCATTTTTTATGGTACGGCAGTTTTCTGCACGTTCCTGAAAGTCGTATAATCAAAGTATCACTGTTTGTATTGCAGAAAACCACTGCATCCTTAAAAAAGGTGTTTGTTCAGCACACTTTTGTGCTTTGAAACAATTGTATCAAAGGACAAAGACAATTGTGGCCCCTGTATGTCACGGGTGTAAGAAACAGCCATTGTGCATGATCTCTCTGGCTGCCTTGCATCTGTTGCTTCTGCTTGGTTAACATAAGCGGCCATGTTGCCCCAAAACTGATATTTCGGTACTTTGATGTGCTAGAGAATAAATTTTTCAGGGCTGCACATGTTATTTATGACCCGCCGCGGTGGCTCAGTGGTAAAGCACTCATCTACCGAGCCGAAGTACCCGGGTTCGAACCCGACTTGTGTTTCGATGGAGGCGAAACACAAGAGGCGCCCGTGTGCTGTGCGATGTCAGTGCACGTTAAACATCCCCAGGTGGTCGAAATTATTCCGGAGACCTCCCCTACGGCACCTCTTTCTCTCTTTCTTCTTTCAACCCTACCTTCCTCCCTTCCCTTACGGCGCGGTTCAGGTGTCCGCCGATATATGTGAGACAGATACTGTGCATTTCCTTTCCTCAAAAACCAATTTACCATTTTTTACTATAAAGCTCTCCAGAGTATGAATTTTCTTGCTTTTAAACTTTCTGCAAATCGCACTTGATCAGCATTAACACTGTACTTGTGGCTTCTTGGATCGTTTCCGGGCCAAATTTGGATTGCATTGGCCACAGTCATAGTATGCTTTGGCGTCTGACATAAGGTGGTTGCAATGAAATTGCAGAGCCCGAAGGTCAGTTCAATGTCAAATCTACAGGCTGACTGAAACTCGAGTTTCTGTATTGAATAGAGCCATCGCTCTGAAAGAAGCTCACTATTTTGAATCCCTGCTTTCGTGTCTTCCTCGGCATGGTAAAGTGCTTTTCTGCATTACTGCCATTACATGCAGGATGACAAACGCAAGAAGAAGGATGCAGGCCACGTCTACATTCCATCAAGCATTGGGCCATCAAGCGCAGCGCGGCCTTCGCGTGGGCGTTACGAGGAGTACGTCCCTGAGGCCATCAACCGGACAGCACGGCATCAGCAGTCAACTGTAGATTACGTCCCAACATACATCCCGACGCCAAAGAGGGAGATCAACGCTGACGTATCAACAACAACTTACTCCTCACAGCAGCCCGACGATAGGAGCACCGCTGAAGGCTCCCTTCTGTCAGAACTTCCGGTGTAGAGCAGGAGATTCGGAACGCCAGGTATCCAAGCTCTCGGCAACCACAGTTCCAGGCGTTCCCTCAGAACCTGTGAGCGTCCTCTGTGGTGTCTTGTTGCATGAACTGAACTTGTGGAGATGTACTCCACTCAGCGCCGGGTGTCAGCCTTCCTGTCCTGATGCACTGATTGCTCATAATGTGTGCGATTTAGTGCACGGTGGCACTAAGGATGTGTACTCTTAACTTTTCGAAGGGAGGGGTAATTTATTTACAAACGGAGGCAGTAAGGCCAGCCTGGAACATGAACCTCTGGCCTGCTGCTTTGCTGTGCGGAAACAGAGCGGAAAGGAAGTGGGTTATGATGGACAGCCGTAATGGATGGAGGAGAGGTATAAACATACGAAACTGTATTGGCTGGTGGGCCTGCCCACAGATGTCAGTTTTCATCTGTGCTGTGTAAGGGTAGCATTAAAGTCAGAACAGCCTGCAAAGCATTGTGAGCGTCTAGCCAAGCACACTATGAGGCTTTCTCTGTCATAAAAAAAAACGTGAGAGATCAATGTGGCACCCGCATTGGAGAAATGCATAAGCATTGGCGATACCTTATCGATACCTAATCGATACCACAATTAATTGTCGTACTTAATCAAGTTACATCAATTGCCCATCTGAGTTTTCAAACTTCGTGCTGGGCTTCGTTTTCAAATTTGGCTCCACGCATTGCTCTGCCCACACTTCCGGTCACGTGGGGCCACACTTCCGGCGTTTTCAAATTTGGCGGTACTTTTGCTCTGGTCCCGTCCACTTTTTGGACATGTCTGGCTCTAATTAATTAACTAATTAACCAGCCTCAACTCCCAATTTCCTGTACGAGATTTTTTGATGCTCTATCCGCTGGTACCATTCTTATTCACATAAACCAATTCGTTCGGACGTAATCGTGCGGACAAGCTCATGATGACATGAAACCGTAAACCTAACCATACAATGCTTATGCATTTGTAACATAACAGTGCAACAGATGCACACATGCGCACAAGGAAAGCAAACTGGGCACTGTAAAATGAGATGCGCTTCATTTATACTAATGTGAGCAGATGAGTGCGTAAATGTCACATTAAAAAAAATAGTAAGCCAATTACAGGAAAGCACATGATGTGTCAGTTGGTCTCTCGTATGGGTGCGCACTTTGTTATGCCATTGAAAGCCTTATTTTTGCCAGTGCACAGCAGGCTCATAGCCACTAAAAGCATTTCTGACACTTTATCACGCTGTCCCATAAGGTAGTTCGACAATTGGGCAGTTTAGGCAAGTGGCTGTGACATGGCTTAAAATTATAGCGCAATCCAAAAAATGCCTGTGTGCTGTGCAATGTAAGTGCGCGTTAAATAGTTCGGAGCCTCCTCCACTACGCCGTCCTTCATCGCCCACGTGCAGCTTTGGGATGTTAAACCGCTTGCCGTACTGTGTGTGCCCAGGGGAGGATAGTGAGAATTACAGTAGCACTTGTGTCTCTCTGGTCTTTCTCATGCCCTCATATCGGGTTGTGCTATAACATATATATATATATACAGTAAAACTTCCTGTATGCAGTGAAACCTCCCAGTTCACACACACAGAATCGCAAGCAATACGAATGTTTTATACAGTTGCTCTATTTTTCTTCCGGTCGAAAATTTCCGAAATGTAGTTAAAAAAATTTTGGTCATATAATACACTTAGCAACCTATTGTACATGTGCAAACATACGAGTGGGCAGAACTCAGGGGGGTGGGCATGACATGGAATAGCTGGAATGCAACTGCAGTCTCCCGCTGTGGCGGCTTCTCCGCAGGGCAGTAATGCAAGAAGGCAAATCATAAAAGAAAACATGAAAAAGATTCCGGCCACTTTTGCCATTGCTATTGACGGATCAAATGTGTTTCAAAGTTTCTTCCAGACTAAGACAACTCAAATGTGGACCGATTTCTGCAAGCACTAGAAAAGGAGCTGCTCAGACCTTTTAATAAGAAATGTAAACATTGTTATGAAGTGAAAATATCAGTTCAAAAACGTACCTCATTCAACAGTTACGTTTTTCAAAACTGGCAGTTACATTTTCTCAGATAACAAGTTATTGGTCAAATGTTTAGGGGAAACCCCCAAGGTGGAGTAGATTTGTAATAAGGGAGTAATTGCTCATTGACATCCACCCGAGCGCAGCCATACGGCTATAAAGGAAAGCTATACAGCTTTCTCAGAAACTTCGTAGTTAAAGAAAAATTCATCCTTGTCCGGGGTTCGAACCCGGGACCACCACTTCACCGGAGCAGTCGCTCTACCAATTGAGCTAACCGGGACGGCAAGCTTATGGTAGGGCGAGAGCGAATTCATCAATAACTCGAAGTGGCAACAGTGTTGGTCAAATGTTTAGGGGAATCCCCCAAGGTGGAGTAGATTTGTAATAAGGGAGTAATTACTGAGTAATTATTCCCTTATTAAATAAGTTTTTCCTCCGCATTCAAAAAGCAACGTATCAACAACTGTATACTGTATATCTTTACTTTTACTGTGTTGTACATTTACTGTATATCTGCTCAGCTAGGGGCTGGTACGACGGTTCACCCTCTGCATTGTATTAATGTGATTTTCATTCCTCTACTTTTGTAGAGGTCCTGTGTCATGTTCGCACGTTCAAGACAGGTGTAATGTCCTGTGTGGCAAGAGTTGAATTGGTGCTTGGCATGATAACCAGATGTCTGCATCTTAGCCTATGCAGAATGCAGCGGAAAGAGGCGGTGTCTCTTCATAACTGAAAACTGTCTGCATTAACTTTTCCCTGCAAGTGCCTTATCGTATCCAGCAACAGTTGTGATGTCCGAAAGGAGTTGTTACTGCTGTGTATTTTCGGTGCTTAATAGTGCTAAACTTGCTTAGAAGAGCATCCAGACACAGCTGTGGACAGTTTGAGCTCGAGGGTGACTGAAAATTTATTTGAATTATACATAGTTTGAATGAACCCCTTAAGGGTTCTTTATAACCTGGGCTTGTCACGAGCAATTGTGACTTTTTGACTTATGACGAGCTTACCTTGTCATCGGTTTTTCTTTACTTTCTGTAGGTCTCTTGACGAACAGAGGTTGTCAGAGAGTGTTCTGCCATTTACGACATAAATGGCAGTAGCCATTCTGTTATTAGCACTTTGATTATATAAGATTCTTCACGCTAGGTGGCACCAGGCATTCCTTGTGTGCTGAGGTCACCCTGTTTTTATCAGATTTTTTCACGCTTTGAAACTAACATAGCATCATCTGTGCAGTGTTTTAATGCGGTGGATCGCTATGCATCGGATAATGATAGTGCAAGTGACGAGCATATCGACTTCATGTTTTATTCTTTGAGCAAATGACGACACTGTAGAAGGCAGCGAATCTGAAGATGAAGAAAGTATGGATGGGACAGTTGCCAACTCCCATGAATGCTACCAGTGGAGGAGCAGTGCATTTCCGAACCATACAATACACTTGAAACCAAACTTCTTTTTTTTTATGGAGTTCTAAGGTTGAAGTGGACAATACAGAATAGTAAATGAACAGTTATTCTTTGCTGTGAAATGTTTCCTGAGATATTCTTTAGTATGAAACATGCTATTGAAGAACGGCCGTTGTTCGTTTTCTGTTGAAGCTGACAGCTGAGAAGTAAAAAGTTTCTAGCATTAGCACCACTTATCTCGACTTATTCCAGTAAAGTGCAGCACCTAAGTGTATTCAGTTTGAGGTGTGTAGTTCTTGCTCTGAAGACACCACAATGTTTCCTGAACCATCCTGAAAGTGCCGCTTTTGCATTTGTTGGCAATCACAGTGCGATGTAAAACCTCTATCAAGTCAGCAGCTGTTGACTTGATGGCGGTATGCACGCAGGCATGTACACATGGTGTACATCAATTACGAGTTAGCAGTTTTTGACTTGATAAGTGTTTGGTCTCAATCAAGTCTCAATATTTCTCAACTTTTACACTTCAAACCCAACCGGACGTATTTCCGTCGAAGATGTTCTTGCTCAGGACTCAGTTTTGTTTCTGTCAAGACTTAGTTTGTCACCGTGAAACAATTTCGCTGCACAATCAAATTGACTGCATTGTTCCGAGATTGAGCTTAATATCTGCCTGGTATGGGTGTTGCAAGCAATGGTGTTACTGTAGTACATTTTGCCTTTGCGACATACTATCAAATGAGTTAAGATTATACGATGATGAGGCTGACTTACATTTCTCAATAGTCTTTTGACACTGAAGTGTATGTTAATAATATATCTGAACATCCCAGCGCTGTTTCACTGCTGGGGATCTGCATGCATAGTGCAGCAAAGGTGATGCTGTATGGCATTTTCCTGTAAAAGTGCTCACATAGATTTACCAGGTGAAGCACCTACTATGTATGCACTTTTAAGCCTGTGTTAACCAGGCATCACTTAGTGGCTGGTGAAATATTTAATGAGAGAAATGCACCATGTTGTGCCAAATAAACAGCACATTAAACATGTCTTTTTCTTTTTATTGTGCTAACACCTTGCGATCATTCTTGTGAATCTCGGGGCGAAATAAGCGTTTCGTGCTCAGTATGGACCTATGATGCCTCCTATGGTCCCAGAAGTTCATCATCAATGTAAAACGTGAAATCCTGCGTTATCCTTGAATTCTTCATTAACTGCCATAACCGTAGCAATTCAGGGCTGGTGCAGCCTCACTGAAACGTAGCCCCGCCCTGTCTGGTACATGTGGCAGCTAACTATTCATGTGCAACATTCCGTGACAGATTTGCTGTCTTAGTTTATGCAGTTTTTAGTGGTACTGTGGGGAGAAAAAATTGCTTATACCACTTGGACTCTTGCAAAACTTCATTGTGCTACCGTGTCACAGCCATGCCTGGTGTGGAGACAGCCGGAGGAGGGGCCTTCCTTATGTGCAGGCATGTCAGTTCCCTTGCTTGGTTTGTCACGCTGCTGGTTATCGAAAATTCCAAAAACCTAGTGCTGCTATGCAGTTTGGTCTAAGCTCTCATCATGTATGCCACTTCTGTGTGACACTTCACAACCTGTGCTATGAAAGGTATGTGACTTTTACTGTGCTGGCTGAAGAGGCACAGCAGTGGGTATAAGACTAATAATGCAAGACTAATAATAACACACTCAATGACACTAATCATACAGAAACATGGGCAGCCGAAGCTGTGTACTTTGATTGGCACTTTTCATGCATCCAGCATCATTTTTTTAAGCAATATTTATTCCCTCGGGTCATAGAAGGGGAATGTAATGCTAGAAAGAAAGGGATGGCTAAATGAATGAAACAAGGTTGGCCAATCGAATGGAGTTGAGGAATGAGCAATGACGCGGTCTCTGTGTCTAAGTGATGCATAACGAAGGATTAGTCTGCGAGAGACCCGCTGCTGCCAGGATCCGGATTCTCGTCGGCTTCATCGCCGGGCAAACCTAGGGGAGGTGGTGGACATTGGTCTCAGCATTCAGGGATTTGCAGATTGGACATCTCGGGCAGGGATATAAGTCTAGAAATTGCTCTTTGTTAAGTAGTCGCTTGGCAGAAGTCAAGCTATAAAGCTGAGCCACATTCAAGCGAATATGCACTTGCACAGTGCATTCATGTAGAATGCAGATCCATTGCCTCCTTGGCTAAGATTAGGAGGACTTAGTAGCAACAGGACATGGCGTGACGAACACAGGAGGAAACTGGCAGCAGATCTTATGGCGTCCAGCGTGCTCAACTCTCGCTGGCTGCTCTAGTTGCAGCCATGGCTACAGGCCACTACTCAGTGACTTCAGGTGCACAGCCAAAATCAGATTGCTCTCGCAACCATCTCCACCTAATGCTACCTGTATGGTGTTATGTTGTGCTTGCGACGTGCACCAGTTTAATAAGTAGCTTGTGTGTAAATATTTCTTGTAGTTATCACTTAAAAGCAGACTTAAAAGCAATCGGTTAAATTTATTGTAGTGCAAAACTGTTTTTGGAACCTTTTTTTTGTGGCCATTCAACTACTCAACCTTCGGATAATTCAGACCTTTTTACCAGTCCCTTTTTACCAGGGAAAGTAGCACATTATTGATGACTTTCTTGAACCACACTTGAGTAAGCATACCATTGCCTTTCACCTATATATTGTGTTATGTTAAAGCATTTAGCTGCATTTTCATAGAGAAACAGATCCAGAATGCTATTTGTATGTGCAGATGTCCGTAAAGCAAATCGCATTTATTTTGGATCATGTTAAGGTGTACTTCTGATAGTTCAAACTTTTTATAATTCAAACGTAAATCTCTGGTTTCTTGAAGTTTGAACTAATGAGAGTCTACTGTACCTGTAGAAAAATAATCGTTGCACCCGTGTAGTAATTTTTATCCTGAAAAGGACAGGTTTCAGTCTGAACCACAGGTTATCAGATTCTGCATAAATCTTGGAATGAAGCCAAGCACTGCATCTACTCTGGGCTTATAACTGTGCTTTAATCTGAGCCGAATGTCTCAGACTCTCTGAAAGGGTGGCAAAGCCAACGAACTGCTATAAAGGGACTCAAGAACATTCTAATGGAACTTGCACCGAAGTGGCCCCGAAACGAGTCCGATGCACATGGCCCACGATAATGGAGCCCCGTGTGCACAGGTACAAAGTATTGAAGATAAAATTGCACGCTGCTGTCTTTTATCAAAGATGCCGTAATGCATTGATTACCTGGCTTAAACCTGTTAAAGCACTAGCATGCATGTATTGTTAGGGATTGCACTGTTTGCAATGGGCACTGCTGGAGTGCAAAGCAAGTTTGTAATTTTTACGTGCCTTTTTGTGAGACCTTATGAACAAGGCTCACAAGAATAGATATCACAAGCTGCATGCCCATGGCTGGCTACAGGGGAGAACACAGTCAGCACTGGAACACTGACTCCTAGTGATGGCTTTCCTTTACTGACTCGTTTGTTGTGCAATTTTCAGCTTTCAGTTGCATTTAGGTATGCTCATTCCTTTCTAGCTGAAATGGACAGGACTTTGGCATTCAGCAGCTCCAGGCATTTGCATGTTGCCCATGCAAGTCCCCTTTATTAAGTATGTGAAGACTAGGTCTTGTAAACTCTGCAGATGACCTTTCAGAATGGGACAGATGAGAGCATTTTGGTCGCTAGCTTATAACACTTGCCTGATTGTTGTAGTAGGCATCTTCTTTTATTTACACTCTGCTTGATTAATCAGGGCTTTCATGCTTACCGTTGCTGTCTTAGCATTTAATTACCCCTGTTACAACTGTCCTTACCTTGCGACATTTTTCTGTCTTGGGTTATTTGAGGATCAAGGAAGGTTGACGTTCACATCGGTTTGAATAAAGGCAGAAAGCAGTATGGAGTGCAAGTGTGCGTGGGAGTAGCATCAGCGTTTTTGGAGCCACGTTTTTCCTTGCTGAGGCTCAATTCAGATTCTTTTCGAAGCTTGAAATGAAGCACTGCATTCATTCTCTATTCTTTCCCAAATTTGAGAGCTGGATACTAATCATCTGTCTCCTTTCCTTTTTCCCCCCTTTCTGCGTCCAACAGGTCTGTGAAAGACTTGGAGGCGTTGCATATCCGATACCTCTTTGAAAAGACCTTGCCCGTATTGGATCGAATCAGCAAAAAGGAGGTAATGTTGCCGAGCGTTGGGCAGTCTCGTCTGAGCAACTTCCTGTTCTCGCACTGCTTTCAGGATTTCGCCATGCGCATTTAATCTTACCACTTTGCATTTGCATGTCACAGCATGTGTGTGTAGGAATAGAAAGATTGGTAGGCAAGTTGTTTTTACTTTTCTGCATTCACCACATCTGCACTCCCTTAGAAAGGGATTGCAGCGTGAACATTTCGGCAGGAGTTTGCCTGGTCAGAAGGTGAATTAGAAAAAGACTGCGACACTCTGTCGACCAAAGTCTCGCCAGGAGAGATCCGACATTTCATTGCCGACTGGGCACGCTGTTCAGGGTTGACAGGATGGGGTAATAAAGGCACTTTTTTAAGCCTTTTGGTCTACTACCACAGTTACAGGAGAAAGGTCGTCGTAATGTACGAGTCACCCGGGTGGGGGTGCAAACAGTGTGTTTTTGCAAGGTGGCCAAGGACGGACATTGCGACAACGCAAGTGTCATGAACTTGTGGTGATGCAAGGCAGCCTTGTGATCTCTTAACACTTCCGGGTGTTTTGTATGTGCCAGTACTCTAAAAGCTGTCGCTTCAGCGGGTTGGGTTTGGTGTCAGCAACCCTAACAATCTTTTGCGTTTCTTTTCATAGTTGTGCTTTGTGGAAAAGCATTTGTCTGTAGTGAACTGTGAGATGATATTTGGAATCACTTGAAAATATTCTATTCAATTCACAATCAATTTTTGTTATTCGTATTTACGTTGCAACCAAAAATTAGATATTCGCACGTCACTAGTCTTGATAGAGGCATGTGAGTGTCTTCAAACGTTTCATTTACGCTGCAGTAAGTGTCGTTTAGGATTGAGAAATGCTCCATGTAATGGAAGAGAAAATTCCAAGTGTAGAATGTCAGGTGTGGCAAGAGGCTGAAAGCGGTCAACATAGATCGGACAACAGGTGAAAGTTGGTTATTGAGGAAAGAAAATGGTGCAGTAATTGTCTTGCATCTTGGTGGACACCTCAACCACACTGTAAGGGAAGGGAGGAAGTTGGGAGTGAAAGAAGAAAGAGAGAAAGAGGTGCAGTAGTGGAGGTCTCCGGAATAATTTCGTCCACCTTGGGATCTTTTACATGCACTGACATCATATACCACATGGAAACCTTTGCATTTTGCCATGCAATCAGGCAGCCGGATGAAAGGCAGACAGAAAAGGAACACAGCATAGAGAGCGTGGACTCTCAACTACATTTTTATTAAAAAAACCACATATTTATAGCCACAGTCAACAAAAAACTCTGTACCACCCTGTTCCACCCAATCGTACAACAGGTGCAGACTTTATAACATTTTAGCTGAAACTTGAAGAAGTTGGCATTTGAAGTAGCATGTAACCGGCAGTCTCTGGTGGTGTCAAGAGTGCATGCTAAAGGAAGAGTAATCAAGTTGAAATCCATGGAGACTCGAGTGGAACAAGGCTAGGTTAGGTTGCTGAGCTAGCGCGAGACAAGGGCGATTTAAGATCGTTGAGGAAGGTCACCAATCACCAGACTGTTTACACCCTTTTCCAAGCGAGTGCAGATGTGGTGAATATGGCAAAGCGCAAACCACTTGCCTTTGCTGAGAGGTATTGGCTGAATGTAACCAAATGCGCTTGCTTTCATCCCTTTCTCCAGGTGGAAAGCTGGAGGTTTGTGCACTTCCTCAGAGGCGGATCAGCAAAAAGCACGGCCCCGTTCTATTGTCCCTTTCTTCTCACAGGACGAACTTTTGATGAGCGCTTATCTTAACGCAGGGGCGCTAACCCACAGGGTCTACATACACAAGTTTTCCGACGCCCAGGTGGACCTCATACTCAAACTTTTTCTGGAAGAGTTTGGTCGCCGGAGAAGGACTGTGAGTGGTGCTTCATGCATTGCTAGAATGATTACCTTTCGTCTACAGCCCACCTTTGGTGCCTTCACCAGTATATCAAAATTCTCCTTACAGTTCTTCCACTGTGTTAGAGAAACGGTGTAGCTGTCTGCATTTTGGTTATTTTGTGGGGACAAACACATTTGCATTGAGCATACCAATAGATGTTGGCAAGCTGTATTGCAGTTCAGCCTTTAAATATTGCATTCATGTTTTGCTGGGTTGTGAAATTCGTTTTAAGTGTTTTTTTGCAAGGCTGTCAAAATGGTTTCAGGCAGCAGGAGGGGGTGGAATGGCCTCGTTGTGAGCTAATGCTCTGTAGTTATGTGTTGTAAAACGCACTGTGCAATCAGTGCAACAGATAGTGTTAATTAAAAGCCTCTAAGAATGCTCATGCGTGTAGCTGTTTGATGTGGGTTTCTAAAAATGCTATCAGTCTCTTTAAGATAACACAGGTAAGAGAACTGTACAAATTATGCTTGGGACACAAAGCCCTCTGGTTCAAAAAAAAAAAGATTGGGAAAGCCAGAAAAGATAGCTTTTTCCTAGTTGTGAACTAATACCTAATGATTGTATCTCTTGCTCCTGTTGGTGCAGCTGTTTTATTTGTGTCGATGTTGTGGTTGCCATATTTTAAAAGCAATATAGCTGTCATACGGTGTAATTTAAATTTGTCATCACGTGGAAAACCCGTACAGAAAAATTTGAAGGTCTCTTAATTACTGTCATCCGTTGGCAAGGCAGTGGCATTTTTTTTTACCAAGTTTGTTCACACCAATGATAGTTAAAGTCCTTGGTTTAAATCTCCCGCTGTTCCGTGCGATATTGGTGCATGCTCGTCAGGTGGTGCTTCCATGTGTCATTTTTTTTGGTTGCTATGAAACCGGATACGTCTTCAGACTTGGGCTCGCACGTGGGTTTTGTTACTTTTGGACTGGCTTGCGCACAGATGGCAGTTGATGAAGACAGCAACATCCAAAGCACGACACAAGGCTGGCAGTTTATATGGAGGATGCTAGGGTGCAGCGATGGCCTAGTCCCCCTCCGGCTTTCGAGGGGAGCGGACGCGGCATGGCTCTTAGTGTGAGGTCCTTTCACCGGCCACGGCCGGGGTGCGCACATGAATCCCCCCCCCCCCCCCCCCCGAGGGGTACAGGTTCGTGCTACCGTCGCTGCTGTCGCACGACGGCCTGAAGGATTGCCTGTTTCTCCATTGCGACGTGGATGGGAGGCCTTACAAGATTGAGGATTTTCGAATGCCGCTCGAAGCAATTGGAGTTTTGAAGGCTGTGACAGGGATCGGCCCGTACTAGATGGGACGCGTGTGGCTGCTCAGACTCTGCACTCAAAAGGACAAGGACGTGCTGGTGCAAGCCGGTGGTTTAGAAGTGAAGGGACTGTACTGTGCTGTCATCGATCCGGTGCGTAGAGAGATAACCGCGAAGATCCATTGGGTTCCTTTCTACGTGCCGGATGAGACCCTTCGAAAGGTCCTGAGCGAGTTTGGGGAGGTGATCGACATCCGCTTGGTAGAATGGCGTGCGAGTGGGTTCGAGCTTGCGGAATCGACGACCCGTGTTGCTCGCATTGTCCTCAAGGAAGGCGTCACCCCGGATTCCCTCCCGGACCTTTTCAAACTAGCCGACGGCGCCACACTCGTCGTTGTGCCCGGGCGGGTGCCGACTTGTCTGCGTTGCAAACTCAAGGGCCACATTCGCCGGGAGTGCCAGACGCCAAGATGCAGCAAATGTCGCGCGTTTGGAGATGAACGCATGGATTGCGTACGTACGTACGCCGTCGTAGCTGGGGCAACCAGGGTGGCTGAGGAGACCAGCCACCTGATGGATGAAGAGGAGGCTGAGAAGGCAGCTTCCTCGGAAGACAGGGCAAAATGCAGTACAGTGCAAACAGCGAGCGCCGAGGATAAAGCATCAGCCATAGTCTTGCCTAGCGAGGAAGGGAAAATTCAGGCAAGCACGGCTGCGGTGAAAGAGCCAGCAGCGAGCCAAGGTCAACAACCAGGGAGCGCCGCAGCTGCCCTATGAAACGAAGCTTCGAGCAGCGGAATTCAAGGAGCCAAAGCACAGGATTCCGGGAAAAACGACACCGACACCACAGACACCATGGACGCCCAGCCAGCGTCGACAAAGAGGCGCCTGGAGAAGGCGGAGGGTGCAGTGGGGGAGCAGCAGCTCAACCAGCTCGAGAAGGAATGGAAGGTTGCAAGAGGGAAGAAAGGGAAATATGTGCGCCCTTCCCGTGTGTCATTGCTGTCGCGCGTCGATGGCGACCCTTCCCTGGAACCGAGCAGGAGTTGGGCAGGCGAGTAATCGCCTTGCTTTGGGTGAGCCCTCGCTTTCACAATGGCTCCTGTGCTTGCGCCTCTCCGGCTAGCCACACTGAACATGCGCTGCCTCGGAAGTAAGAGGAAACAGTACCAACTGAAAAGGCTAATGGTGGAAAGGGAGCTGGATGTAGTCGCGGTACAGGAGACAAAAGTGGAGAGCGAGGGCCGTACTGACTGCATGGTGAACCCGTTCCGTGGGCTTTATGATGTGTGCGTCAGCCACGCTGTTGGGACATCGGCCGGTTGCTGTTTGTTTTTGAGGAAATCGGCTGGGTTTGTGGTAGAAAGTGTCACTAGTTGTTTGGAGGGACGTTATGTCATGTGTGACTTTAAACACGGAGATTTAGATGTTTGTGCATCTATGTGCCGACAAAAGCTAAAGAGAGACTGGGTTTTTTGAAAATGTTGCTGACTTGTTTAAGTGCAGTAGGCATCTCATTGTTATGGGCGACTTCAACTGTGTATGCGAAATGGAGGACAGAACGCCAGCCAACACCTGCAGAGATGCAAGTGCACTATATCTGACAGACCTTATAAATGAGGTAGACTTGCTGGATGGGGCCTATTTGGCAAGAGGTGGCAAGCGTCAACATTTCACTCTTTATCAACGATCCAATCTAGCCATGCTAGATTGGATCGTTTTTACATATCGTCACCACTTGCTTCTAACTGTGAGGACTATGTGGTGGTGCCAGTTTCCTTTAGTGACCACAGTTTGGTTATGGCATCACTAGGTAGAACGAAAAGGAAGAAGGTTGAATGGGGCTTGTGGAAACTCAACAAGGATTTGTTGAAAGATGACACGTTTGTTTTGGGAACGAAGGAAGAATTACACGCGCTTTTAACATCAGACAGAAGGTCCATAACTGAACGATGGGAAACCTTTAAACAAAAGGTAAAAATGAAAGCAATAGAAAGAGGGGGCGAGTTGAAGCGTAATGCGCAGAAGGAAGAGAAAAGCCTCAGACAGGAGCTAGAAGCGCTGCTTCAAATAGAAGTCCAACACCCCGGCGGGTTTGGACAGGAAATACTAGCAATAAAAAGAAAGCTTGAGAAACTAGACGAAAATAAGTATAGAGGAGCAATAATACGTGCACGGGGAGAAAAGCTACTGGTGGGTGAGGCTCCAACTAAGCGTGTCTTATCAGACAAAAAAGCATACGCTAGAGCTAAAGAGATATTAGAGATAGATTACAAGGGGAAAACGATGCATGACCAAGCTGGTATTAAGAACGCCTTTGAGGATTACTACACGGAACTGTTTGGCCACTGATTACCGGATAAACCGGGAATTGAAGAAGGATTTTTCACAGTAATGCCTAGACTGGACCTTGATACTACAACGACACTCGAAAGGGATATCACCGTTGGTGAAGTCGAAAGAGCCATCGACGAACTAAACCTTGGAAAATCGCCAGGTCCAGATGGACTGAGTGCCGCTTTTTACAAAGAGTTTAAACCTGGTGTCGCTGTGGCCTTGCATGGAGTATTCGTGGAGTCATTCGAGTGCGGATTATTGCCACCCTCTTTTACGCGCGCTCACACAGTTCTGATTCCGAAAAGCAAAGAGGACGTCATACTTCGCACGGTAACCAGATACAGACCAATTACACTAACAAACGTAGACTACAAGGTGCTGATGAAGGTGTTGGCGAGACGACTCCAGGCTGTAATCTAGGATTTAATCGGCCCCCATCAAACATGTGGTATTAAAAACAGGACGATACACACAAATATCCATGTGGCCAGGAGTGTTTTAGAACTTTGTGATAGCGAATCCCTGCAGGTAGCCATGCTGCAGATCGATCTCACTAAGGCATTTGACAGGGTGCCACATGACATCCTCTTTGATTTGTTGGACTATGTTGGTGTTGGTAAAGTTATACGCGATGGTGTAAAAATGGCGTACAGAAACTGCACCACAAATCTTGTCATAAATGGTGGACTGTCGCGCCGTATAGATGTACGCTCATCTGTACGCCAAGGTTGTCCATTGTCGCCGCTGTTGTTCTCACTGTTCCTTGAACCACTCTGCCAGAAAATTTTGCAGAATGAAGAAATACGCGGTTTTGGCTTCCACACGTGTGAAGTTCGTGTGCTTGCTTACGCGGATGACGTTGCCTTTTTTGCATCGGACAGGGAAAGCATTACGGCTATACTGAAAACAACACAGGATTTTTGTGCCCAGAGTGGGAGCATGTTAAACATAGATAAGTGCATTGGTTTGTGGCATGGCGCATGGGACATGACGCCAGAAGTATTTGAAAATGTTCACTGGTCCACTACACCGAGCACATATCTTGGAGCCTCTTGATTGCTATCGTGAAAGCGATTCGGTCTGGAGCAAGAAGGCCGGTGAAATGAGAGAGATGACATCTAAATGGCGTGGGCACGGCCTTTCAGTGTTCGCGCGTGCCACGGTATGCAATGTTTTTCTAGCAGCAAAGATAATGTACATCTTGCAGGCGTTGTACTGTACACGGGTGAATATACAGAAGTTCCATTGCATCTATGCGACATTTATATGGCAGTCCAGTTGGGAGAGAACCTCCCGAACGAATCTTTTTCGGCTAGTCGCCGAAGGGGGTCTCTTCCTCTCTCACTTGTTTTTAAGCCAAGTGGTCCTGCGCTTCATGTTTCTCGCGAAAGAAGAAACCCTTTCCTCCAGTGTTTTGTTCAGTTTATGTTGCCAAATGCACTCCCAGACTTTGTAATCTCCTCTGCCGGAGGTGGTCGCTACAGTGTGTCCTGTTACCTCCGTGAGGTTGTCGCATCTTATCGATTCCTTGTCACCCGTTTTTCCAGAGAATATTTGGCAACTGTGAAGAAAAGGCAACTTAAGAAAGACTTATTACACGTCCTTTTTCCCGCTCCCTTGTATCGGTCGGCCTTTGGGGCCTCACCGGGACAAAATGTGTTAAAGAGGGTAAGAAGAATGTGGGTAACGCCTTCAGCAAAAACTTTCTTCTTTCAGCTGCACACAGGTACCTTACCTGTTAAAAGCTGGTTACATGAAAGAGACATATACGTCCCGTGGGGCACCCATTGCCTTCTGTGTAGGAAGGAGGAAACAATTGACCATGTTTTTGTCGACTGTAATAATGCAATCTTCTTTTGGGACGTGTTGCAGCGAACCATAAAGAAAGATTTGCCGCTCACTTCGCACGGCATTAGGTTTCTGCCTGTCGAAGACGGTGCAGCTCCATATGACACCATTTTTCTGCTTGGCTTGCATGCAGTGTGGCGTAGTGCCATGGCATATCGCCATTGCGAACCTGGAGCCAGATCTGTGTATCAATATTTTGTTGAGAGTGTCCTGAAAATTTACGATGTTTTAAAAGACCGAGGTTTTGACGAAGAAATTGTATCCCTTTTCCAGAACCTATCCCAACTGAAGAAGTTGGAATGGTCGCTGGAAGCGAGGAGTGCTGTAGCCATGTAAATAGTCACATATGTTGTAATGCACTGTGTTCCCATGCCTTTGAAGGCAATAAAGAAAAAAAAAGTGCAGCAATGGCGTATTGGTCTAATGCAGCGTCCAGCGAAGCCGATCTGTTTGCACTGCCATGGGTTCAAACCCCTCTCACGACTGTGTGGTTTTTAAAAGGTTTTTTTTTGTAGCAAAAGCTACACTACTATAACTGCGACGCATTTCGCCGCAAACCTCTAAACGACCTTGAAACAACCTTGAGATAAGTCATGGCTAGCGTTGGTATGCACATATACGTAACAATGCGTGGTCCACCTTGAACTTTGACAAACATAATTTTGCTGTAAGCCTCCAAATGACCTTGAGATAAATAACGGTTACACATCTGCCTTACCATGTGTAGTCCACCTTTGTGCTGCATCACTTGATTTTGATGTTGACCTTTGACCTTTTAAGTTGTCAATAGAGGGCAGTAAGAAGCCACATGGCCACATGGTAATCGCGTGGTGTCACGTGATTCAGTTTACAGATGTGACGTCAGGGTATAGGGTATATAAACCAGAGCTGTGCTCTCTGCTTTCGCTATGTGAAAACTTGGTTCAGCAAATTTTAACCACTTGTATTTTTTATTCCTTTGACGTCACACTTACTCGAGCAATCAGTGGTTTTTGTGACGAATCAACGCTGCCGGTTTTTTTCCTCCAATGAGACTTTTAATGCGCTCATATTAAAGCGGGTGACCCATGTGAAATAGAACCGAAAGTACTTGGGAAGTATACTTGCACGAAACTAAAATCTGTGTTCCCTTTCAAACTGCTTTGACCTGCACATGTTGCATATGAGGACTGGGTGGGGTGTAAAGTGTACCTTGAATATCGTTCTCTCCATCATCTTCCTCTCCCCCCTTCTCCCCTTGCCAGGATGGCGACTTCATCCAACAAGTCCTGATTCCGGAGTTCTTAATTAGAGTGTTCATGGCGAACCAGGGAACTACATATGAGGAAAGCGAGAAGCTCATGGCAGAACAACTACAGTTAGAATGCAGAGCCTGGAACACTGCTTCCTTGTGGAATGTTCGCGCTTTGAAAACATCCGTTCCGTAAACATCTGAAATGTTCGAGGAAAAAACCTCTCGATGTTGTTCAGCAAAGGTTATTGAAAAAAGATGACACGAAGACAGAACACACGACAGGACGAGCGCTAACTACCTAGTTTATTCAGATACTGACATGCGCCTACATTTCTCGTATTTAGAGGTTTCAGCTTCTGAATAAACTAGTTGTTATTTAGCGCTCATCCTGTCATGTCTTGCCTTCGTGTCGTCTTTTTTGCACATACCGCATTTTCCTGTGTATAAGACGCACCCCTGTTAAGACGCACACGCCATATATATGCAGGCTGTCATTGAAAAAGTTGGTATATAAGACGCACCCGTGTATAAGACGCACCCCAATTTACCCAGTTAGGCTAGCGAGGCTTAAATAAACACACTTGCGCGACCATCGCAAAATTCACCGCACCTGTGAGAAATTTTTAAGCAACGCTAAGTGATCGAAAAAGGCAACACTTACACCATACCCACCCACGTTTTAGAAAAAAGAAAGAAAACGAAAGAGCTCTCCCATATGTCCATAACAACATTTTATTTCTACTTAAAATCTTCCAAGTCTTTATCTTCGAATGCGCTATCAAAAATTTCGCCCATTTCTGGAAGCAACGCGGCTGACACATTCTCTTCGCTCTACGTACATGGAGCAAAGAAAGTTTCAAAGGGTGGCTAAAAAAGAATGCTGGCTTGTCCTGACAATGGCGAGAAGCGTGATTGTTGCCATCTTTTTGCCATTTCACATTACTTTTGCTTGGAGCCTCCGAAACGGACGCGTGTTTGTGATCCCGGAAGTCCTCATCCCCGCCGTTTCATGATAAAGTTCACTTAAAAAAAGTGGCGCATGGCGGTCCCCGTATTGAAGTATTAACCACGTTACAACCGTGTCATTGGTAGTGATATTTTTTCGGTGAAAAAAACTTGAACATGAACCTGAGTAATTTCTGAACTCGCAAAAAATAAAAACGAAAAATTAGCATATAAGACGCACCCTTGTATAGGACACTTCAGCAAGATTTTTGAAAAAAAGCTGCGTCTTATACACCGGAAAATACGGTAACCTTTGATGGCATTACAACTCTCCATGTTGAAATGGTATAGTTTTACAAGAACACAACTCAGTCCGATACATCCTATTTTTTGCTGGAAGCACTGCCAGCAGCAAGGAGCGGAAAAGTGATTCTAAAGGTCTGTTAATGCAGCTGTGTGTGCATATTCAGCGCTTTTTGTGGGGTTGGATCGTTTCCAGTTGCATTACTCTGTAACCTGAAAATTATCTCTGTGCGCTGAAGTATGGTTGTTGCATTTTAACCAACAAGACCGTGGTTTTGTGTTTGTGCAAAAAGGCAATACCAGACTTCTCATGTATATATTACTGATGCATATGTTACCACTGCTCTGATTCAGCAGATTATTTTTATGCTTGTGACAACAGACACACTAGACTCCATTACACGTTAGCCAGTGCTGTTTTGTTGATCTGCTGTAGAGTTTAGCCCTTGTTAAATATTGTAACTTAATGTAATATATTTACATTTCCACTGCACTGTCGTGCAGTAATATTTAACACTTATGGCAGGGTAGTATGTGGGGTTTAAAGGGGTAGAGCCCCCTAATTTTTTACTGTTTTTGCTTTGGAATAATAAACATCGATCACTGCGCTTAATTCGTGTCTCAGTAAATAGTAATCGAATTTCTTCTCTGATTTAGTTTTCAGTTTCAGTAGCCAAACAGTGGTAGTGATGTCACAAGTACATAAGTGCGAGGTCATGTAGAACAAACAAAAACCACAATATATCTGATGCTTTGTCATTTCAATTCGCTCCCACTCTTATGCTAGCCCGCTGCAGAAGCCGGAATGACAACAGGTGGGCGAACTGCCATTATAAATGTATGCTCCATGTGATCTCATATTTATGACATCACAACTGGCATTTAATTGCTGAAACTGAAACTACAAATAAAAAGAACAATGATGAATCATTCACAGAGTGCCAGCAAAGTTCATGTTGAGATCCACCCTTACGAATGTCTCGGGCATCATTCCAAAGCAAAAACTGAAAAATAAGGTATGCCTACTTTTGTAGTATCAAGTACTAAACCTAGTGGGGAACTTTCAGTCAGTACGCATAGAGAAGTGTCCAACGTTTTCAGATTTCTTTGCTAAGGTTGTTTGATTGAGTCACGACACAGCTTTAACTGTGCTTTTATTATATGTAGTGTTAGTCTGCTGAGGGTGCAGTAGGTCTTTAATAAATTATCTGAGCCTTCAAAACTTGTCCTGGTCATAAACTTAAGTAACACATGAAGTGACAAGGGAAACTTTGTAAAATAGGATAAATTTATTTTTCTTTCAGCATGTCATGTGAAATACTTACTCTCTTTTTATTTACACATTAAAAAGCAAAACAATTGTTTCAGTTCATCCACTTGACGGCCTGAAAGAAAAAGAAAGAGATTGAGCACATCACTGAGAGTACCTTCTAAAAATACAAGCATGACTGCCGAACTGCAATGCACTACAACATGAATGGTATTGTTTCATCCTTTACTGCCATTTTCTTTGTAAGCTTTATACTTGTTCAAGGTCACACATTAAAGCAAAGCAATTGCACACGCACTACATTCTGTTGTGTATCACATCAGAATTTTGTATAATGACAGTGGCATCGCATTACCAACAGGAACCCAAACAGGAAAGCTGGGGGGTTTCAACCATCACAAGAAAATGATCACGCTAATATGAGGGCAACTTATGCTTGTGAAACAAACACATTTAAGTGAGAAAAGAATGCCAACCAAGTTGAGATAACACGTTTCGGAACCTACACAGTTCATTCAATAGGTGTGACTATGGGTCAATTGCAGCTTGGCTTTTTAAGCCCACACATAATCAACCGCCGGGTCACTAAACGTTAACTGTGAGTGTAGAAAGAGGGAGGGAAGTGTTCCGAGGGAGCCGTTAACATCCCTCCACGTTTGCCGAATGCGCCGTAATTGGCATTCTTTTCTCAGTTAAATTTACTTTCCCAAGAAGAGAGTCCTCTGTCAAATGTTTTCCTTTTGAAAAGATCACATGCCAGAGGTAAGCTTACCGTGCCATTAAGGAGCCTTTCAATCTCAAAGTATGGAATGGAATGTGGTGGTAACTCACTCTTGTACCTAAGTAACCGCTGCCAGTCTCTAAGGTAAACTAATATCTGCAAAGAAAAGTGCACACAACAGGTGTCATCGATGTCAAACTCCTGATGAAGTGCAGAGAGTCTATAACACTAATGCAGTTTTAATTATAGACTGTGTGATGCCGTTTTGCACATAACACGCACAACTCTAAAGCACGTGCATGCTAACTCGCTAAAAAAACAGCTTTCATAAAGCTCTCAATACCACAGCCGTGGATTGACTTAATCATTTAAGCTGTTGGGCCCCTATGCCAAGAATTTCCAAACAGCACTGTGAATTTACTGGTTTAGCGAGTTGAAGCGATCATGTTACACGCAAGTCGCCCTATCTTTGGATGCGTTATTCCAACATACATAGCAAAGCAACGGATAAAAATCGCACTTTTTAACAGCATAGCGCTGCTTTTCGCTTACTTTGCTCCTCTAGCCTTCGGTGGTTTCCTGGTTCTGCAAGTCAAACATTGGTTCACCACTTGTGTTAGGCACACACACACACACAGTTGCCAACCTAAAGACAGCCTTTTGAAGCTGAAATCTAGAATTCGTGGCCAAAACTCACCTCAATGGCAACACTGTGGCACTTGTGCAATTTTGCCAGAGTTAATCGTTTCTCTGCGTCGTCAACCATTTGGAGGTACTTCTCGAATACCTGACAGGAAAGAGAAAGGTGAGAGCGAATGGAAGGAAAAGGGTTCTGAATTGCTTCTAAATTTCACTGCACTTTACAGGGAGCACATGGTTACAAGGTCTTGTAAGTGCTCCAAGCCGCCCGAGGAACCAGCCATACAAAGGAGCTTTGTTGAAGCTGTTGTGAAAGGCTTGGAGCGAACAGAGAGTTCAAAGAATGCTGGCAGTGAAAGCTAAAAGCGCTTCATGCTGGACGAACTTCTAGACATGAGTGAATTTCAGTCCTCTAAGACAAGCTGCGCCAAGATGTGGGGCCAGCATCACACATTTAGTATGCATTGTTGTGCGAACGTCGCAAGATTTGGGTCTCAAATGCAAGCTTTGTTTCAATGCCACAGTGCGATCTGCTGTTCACAACACGTATGCCTCAAAACGTTAAGTTCTTTCTCTTTTATCACTTTTCTTTTTTTTTTCTCAAGCTATTTTAGTCTCCCTGAACTTTTGAGCAAGGCTGTGACGGTTTCAATACTGCACATGACAAGTTTCTCAAACATTTGGAAGATGACAAGCCCACCTCAGGTGCTGCATGTGCCTTGGCCAGGATTTCAACAGCTCTGTCGAAACCAATGCAGCAACGCATTTTTGACTTGCCAAGCCAGGACTGCAAAGGAACAACAAATTATAAAAAAATATTTCAATAACATTCTCAGGTCACTTGCACTCCTTTAACCCTTCATAAGGTGCAAATTTTATGCATATTGTATGCATACAAATTGTAAAATTGTACTTGGAATGACTAGAAATTGAATGGAACCTTGTAAGTCATTTCTACCACTGGTTTTATAAGAAATATGGGCACACATTTGTACTGAAGACTTCATAAAAATACCTCAAATGCGATGCGTATTCGTACCTCAGTCTCATCGACTTGTAAGACAACACATAAAACTGTCTCCAGAGGTATAGTGAGTCAGTCGATGTATTTTTCTCGCCAGAATGGTCCGCATAGAACTGTACACCTTCTCTTGTTAAAAATGCACAGAACACCAAGTAGGCCAATTAGCAAAAGATAAAAACACACTGAATGATTTGTTTGAGAGTTAGGCAGCATTCAGCACACAAAAATATGGCACCCAGATGCACCAATGTCATTTTCCCAGCACTTTAAGCAAGAGGGACAACATTTGTCCCGTTGTCATATAAAGGTTTAAAGTATGCGGGCCATCGTTTAAACACTGCACTGTGAAAAACACCGCCTGGTGCATGCTAGGCTGGCGCATGCTAGACATCCTGGTGCATGCTAGGCTCGGTAAGAAACCACCACCGACAGTAACTTCATGCTCTCGACCTAGATGCAAGACATGCAAACATTTACAAAGGGACACTACGGTTAAAAGTACGGCAAGCGATTTCAGTTTCGATATAAAGACCAGTTTTGAGTGCACATCGTCCAATATTATCTATATGCTCCAGTGCTCCTTCTGCCAGAAACAATATATCGGAGAAACCGGGCAAACAATGAGTGCCAGATTAAACGGGCACCGGGCTGACACAACACGGAATGAACAGAAGGCAGTGTCAACCCATTTTAATCAACGCCATCACAAATTCGATGAACTCAAATTGTTCATTCTTCAGTCAGGCTTCAAATTGACTAGGGACAGAAAGTACAGAGAAGCATTCCTAATCCACAAATTTAAAACACTGCAACCAACAGGGATTAACATGTCCAGAGGAAACCTGGAATCTCTCAGGTACATTCCAGGGTTAGCATAATTTTAAATTAACAAATGTCTTGCACGTGGTCAGACCATTTCCTAGAACTTCGCATAAGTATATTATCGCTCTTTGCACCCTTCCCACGTCATATCTTCCACCACATTTCCGGCCTTCTCACCCTCTCCCTTTGTTCATGTTTTCCTTTTTCTTTTCTCCTAATCCCCTACTATCAGTTCTCGGAAACCATGACATTCCTGTTACCCTCTCCGCCCCCACCTTTTAGCTTTCTCTGAACTTGAGCCATTCCCCCCCCCCTTGCCTTGTGCTTCCTTGGAAATGCCACCCCATTTCTTTCTCCTTCCAGTGCCAGCCTATTTTGTTTGCCTTGTTCTCATTTCCCTGTGCCACACTGACTAATCCTCTTATCTGAGTTTTACAGGTCCACCCAGCACCTCCCCCTGTCCCAGCCCCTTCAAAGCCTTTGTTCATTACACACCCCCCGGATATAAGTTTTTCTACTATTGCAGCTAAACAAATCAAGATTCACCTCCCTCCCCTTCCTGACACGCATCCCCTCTCACACCACTTTCCTCCCCCACCCGGGGCCTTCCTCCTCGGAGCGAAGGCCCTATTTAATCCCCGCCAATGATGAACGCTTTGCCCAGACGAAGACAAGCCCCCTTGTCGAAACGTGGCTCAAGCAACCTGAGGTTTTCCCCTCCCTTGTTCATTTTGTGATTGCCAAGGACCATCTACCACACCCTCTCTCTACCATGGATGCTAAATATACTTTGTCACACGACAAGCACAGTTACTACTATTCTCACCTTTCCCTGAAAGAGGTTGTCAATTTCTTTCCAGTGTTTGATCTGTGCCAAAGCTGTCAGTGCAGTCCATACAAACTGTTTTTCAGTCAGCTGTAACAGAAAGGACAAAGGAGCTGCATTAGGATGAAAACTAACAAACATGAACTTTTCACGCACAAACGCTCTGTGCCATGCTGTAAGGCACTGTGTTGGACGTCGCATGAGGCAAATGCGCAAATGAAAGTAATCGTGTCAATGTGGCTGCAGATGGGACATGCCGATGTAGCAAGAAAAAACTGCGCCCCAAAAGGGGAAAGGATATACTCACATTAAACAAAGCCTTCATCTGGGTCGGGCTCGCAATGTGGCTCTGCAATGTCATGACAAACATCACATTTGAGAGAAGAGTCAGCTAACTAAAAACTGCTAACCAGGTCTAGTTTTCTCATGTTTACCTACATGTGAGTGTACCTGGCAGTTTCACAACTCTGAGATGGTCAACAAAAAAGGGAGTTACCACTGAGAATTACAAGCACTCTCAGCTCCAGCAACATGACACGAAAGGACCAAGGCTAATATTAAGCAGTCAACTACAAATTCCAGACAAACTACTGTGCATAACTGAAGCCTACATTGAATAGTTACGTTTGTATTGCTACTTGTCATCACTGACTGCACAGAGCTGTAAAGTCAAAAACATCTCATTTAGAGGTACATTCCCGTAACAAAATATGACGCTCTGCAATGCAAGTGGCTACGATTATATAGTAGACACATCAGTATTTACAGACAATGTTTTCATGGCAGTGTGCTATGGGATTTGTTTTGCTATGTTTCAGCACTAAGTGCGCATCGCTGAACAGGTTTCGAAGAGTTAGCTTAGCTACTCTAAGATATAATGCAGGCTTTCAGTTTTAAACAGGCTTTTAATGCATAAGGTTCAAACATGCAGAAAACACCTAAACTGCCCCTGAAAAATGGGTAACTTACATTTGAGACATTGTAATGGTAGAGACAGCAGTAGTAAAGAGTTGTCACCAGGGATGTCCCAACAACGGGTGCTTTGCGAGGAAATTCTTGCATCAGTATGTTAAGACCTTCTTTTTCAGCTTTTGAGTCTTCCTCCTACAACAAAGGGCATAAGTAAAAGTTCAGCTATACCATGCATGTACGAACATAAGGATTTTACAGGCAGTCTCGGCTGTTCTCAAGGAATGGTAGACGCACACATGTAGAACCCTAAAAACACCTCCTATGCATTTTTTTATTAAAGAAATGTTTCTCATGTAATAAGGAATAAAACATATACCTTTTCATGTCTATGATTAGTTTCTCCACGTAATACTCCAGGGCATAGTATTGCTGAACGTTGGTAAAAAAAAGGCATCTTGATTTTACTTGGGAATACTGCTCAAAGTACACAACAGTAGTTAGTGCACAGGTCTTGCTTACCTCTATGATGAGCTGCATTTCAAGAAGCTTCAGTTCTTCCCTCACAACTTCTGCCTGCATTTCCAGTGAAGGGTCGGACTGGAAGTGGGATCTGCAGAGAATCAGCCCCTCAGCCAACAATCTGCCAATAGGTGAACTAAATAGTATCGAACAGTGGCCTGTACCTACTTGTAGCAAGACTGTAGGTTTCGAAGTTTCGTTGCAGCCTCTGGTGTTTCAACCGCAAGCCTGTACTTGATCATCGAAGAACAGAGGTTGGCTTTAAGCGCCTCCATTTCAACAAAACGTTGAGAAGGGCTTTGTGGAATGAGTAAACTACATACCGCAGCATCTTCAGTTCTGTCAAGCATACTGGTGGAGAAAAAGAAAGGAAAGACAACGCAGGCAATGAAGCACTCTTTATAAGATGGGCTCCAGGAGAAAACTTGACAGTGTGTAAATGTAGCGAAAGATGCTCAAAATTACACATCGACATTCGACACAGGCCTTACAATTGCCACTGTTACATGATTTGGGACATTCTTTCACAAGCTCAAAGCAGAGAAATAAAAGAAAAGAATATAAAAATATGATGCATTTATGACTAAAATAAAAAAATATCATAAACATGGCCCTGTCAACTGCTGCCTAGAGATGCATGGGCAACTTTGGTAGCCTCATTCCAGACCTTAAGTGTTTATCTTAAATATGCCTTCGAATTGAAAAATACAAGTTCAAAGTCCGAAAAAAAAGTATAAACACATCATGTGAGCTGGTTCCGGCTTCTACAATAGTTCTGAGTTCAGCACGGTGAAAATTCAAGCCAATCTGCAATCGCTCAATGAGCTTACTCGAAACGCTTCAACCACTGTGTATAAGACGCCAGCAAACATTCTCACCCAAGAATGTCCATCAGCTGACTGTTGTCATGCACTGCACGCAGATGACTGAGATAGTGAGACACGGGCTTTGGCCTCTGCATCAGCTCTTGGTTGAAAAGGGATGGCTTCAGCGTTTGTTTCAGAAAAAGCAGAACCAGCTGCACAACAATTAATGGACTGTCAGTTTTTAATGGACTTGCAGTTTCAAATAAGGTGCATATACACTGCTGTTAGGAAAAAAATTCTCGATTGACTATTTATTTGAGAGATTCAGGCCAGCTCTTAAGAAAAACATTTTTGACATTTCCTGCCTAATTTTACAAACGTAAAAAATAAAAAAGCTGAGCTGCTTTTCTGCACAAGTAACCTGCAATCACAAAACTGATGAAATCATGAAATAAGTGATGTCGGCTGGTAATGCTACACTACAGGTAACTAACATTGATTTATCTTCTGACCAGAAGAAGTTGCAACCACTAAAGTCCACTGCACTGCAACTCAAGAATGAAGCTGCAAATTCCTCTCAAAATGGCCCTCTTACCAACGGCACCAGCCTTGAGTTGTACCGAACTATAGCTACCACACAGAACCACCATGTTTAACTCAGAATGACTCACAGCCATTATGGCATTTCCATCTTGGATGCACACAGCCTCATTCAAAAGTGCAACTTTGTCCTCTTTAAAACGATGCTGCCCAAGGAAATACGGCTGTGTGGAAGAAAAGTAAAAAAGAAGAGAACCATTAACAATGTTGCTAGAAATTGCTATGGTACTACTGTATGCCGTGACAGTTATTTAGGCTCATTCATTGACATTACGGTGTGATTTCATAGTATGTATATATCAGTCAATGACATCTGGCTTGAATTCAAGCATATATAGTATCCATAGCAAAATACAAAGAGACAACATCTTGAATTATCAACCAATACATAATACACTGCCGTAACGAATTATGAAAACTAAAAAAAACACCGTCTTGTACACTTATCTGAGCAACATTCTGACATAAACACATTCATTTATATTGTGCTGTGTCAGTGCAAGTTACAAAACCTCAGGCGGTTGAAATTTCCGCAGCTCTTCACTTCAGCGTCTATGATAGCCTGAGTTGTTTGGGGATTTTAAACCCCCATAAACTAAACTTAACATTTATTTACGTGAATTTATTTATAAACACATTTATTTACAATCATGTAAAATTTACATTTCGCATAAACACAGGAAGGGTCTTACATGACTATTGCACACTACTTGAGCATATATTATGCAGGTAGCTTGGACATAATTTTATATCTGTCACTGGTGGATATCCATCATATATTGTTCGCTGCTCTCAAGCCCTTTAATGTAACTCTAATCTGTGCACCTGTTAGGACCACACGGAGTACTCAATGTAGTCACACAATGTTTCAAATGTTGAGCTCAACGCCACTTGTTTTAAGAAATTTTTTCACAGAGGAAGCTTTGTGAATACTGTGAGGGCACGATCTGTAAGAACTCACACAAGGTAAGACGTTGCTGAAACTGTTACCTTGGCAGCCGCTTCACATGTAATGTGAGGCATCTGTGAAATACATTCATGGTACATCACCGGCAATCCTCAAGCCGTCTGCCCAATGTGTCCACTTCTTGTATTTGACAGTTTGACACTGTTAAACGAGCAAAGGCGCTAGATTTCGGTTGTGTGTTTTCTTCTTTGTAATTATGCGTAATACATTCATGGGTCAGCATGTGGTATCCACCTAAAAGAGGTAAATAATTTACAAATGAGTTTCTTCTCTCATGCTATTTCAGATTCGGCTTCAATAGCCAAACGATGGCTCTGACATCGAATTTCAGTATAGATCATGTAAGGTATGTAAAAAATACGGTACTTTGCTGTTTTAATTCATTACAATGCTAAATCCAGCCTGCGTCAAATCCAGAATGACAACAAATGAAGATGCAGTTTCTACACCAGAGTTTTTTCATGCCTCCTATGGCATATACTGAACTTACACGTCAAAGCCATTGCTTGGATGTTGAAAACCAAAACAGCATGAGAGAAAAAATTCAATTATAAATTATTTACCTCTTATACGTGAATACCATACTATCCATGTGAATAAGGTATCCATGTTAACTAATGTCTTGCACATTATTACAGAAATGAAAACAACACACTTAAAATTTGGTGTCTGTGCTCCTTGGGGGGGTATTGTTTGATATATTTATGTAATTTTTTTGTATATTAAAAATGAATTTATGACTACTCTCACAAAATTTCACTCTTATATCTGTACAAAAAATTTTATATCTGTTTTTTTCTGAATCTTGTTAAAAAGCTGCAGAGTTAAGAAAATGTGACAGAAAGCTGGTTCAACATTCATTGCATTCCTGTAGACATGCTACAGATTAAGACATCCTTTCAATATTTTTTTGCAAACCATAAATTTAGGCCTTAAATTTCTGTGATTCAGTGTCTGTAGACATATCAAGTGAGAAGAAAATTTCATTGAAGACATTTAAAGTTCAAAAACTTGAAGAATGTTGACCTGCACTATGGTCTTCAGAGTACAATAAAACAAACGGGGTCAAAAATAAATAAAAACAGCCATGATGAGATCTGCTCCACAAGGTGAATATCTAGGTAGAAAACCATAACGGTGGAAAACCCCCACTGTTCGAGCGTTTCCCCACACAGCTGCTGAGGTTCAGCGAACAATTTTTTATAGGGTATGTCCCATTCAATTTGAGGAATGAAACTTTGGGACAGCATAAAAAAAGACGCATTCACGCTGATACCGCAGTTTTAAAAAAAATCAAATATTTCGCTATTTATTGGAATTTCAAAGCCGCGTCCCCTCTTAAAAAGACACTGAGGACTAACTGAAGTTGGTCTGTACAATAGACTATCGCACTCTAACTACAAAAATGTTATTTTCACTGAAAACGAAGACTTTATAACCTTCAAAAGGCCAAAAATTAAATAAAGATGCTGCCAAGCCCAACCGATTTCATAAGCAAAGTGCGGTGGGTCAAAAATAATTTGCACGTGGATCCCAAAGTCTAGGCTATACTGCCATTCACTTCAAAACAACAATGAGTCCTTTTTCTGGTCTTGATGTTATTAGTTAATTTGAAATGAATTGTAGGAAAATCTTTAAAGCTAATTGCCTCAGCAATAAATGCATCTTGCTGCCGAGCAACCATCAACCACCGAGTCACAGAGTCGATTTTTTCTATGAACAAAAATGGGATGGAGTCGTCCCCAGTTTCATCTCAATCAACACCAGAACCCAAAGAACTCATTACCTGGCCTATTACAATGTTCTTTACAGTTTCCTCAGGAGTGTTCACGCTTTTCAGACCCTTCGTGGGAACCTGCACAGAAAATTGTAATGTTGAGGCATAACGAATGCAAAAAATGACTTGCACTATCCAAACAGTCGCATAAATACTTACATCATGTCCAATCTTCAGTCTTTCAGCATGCTTTTGTATGTCCCAAGTCTGCATTCCTCAGATTCGAGCCAGATGCAAGTGGAGCAATACCTAATAATTAAAGGCATAGACTTTAAATAAAGTTTTTTTGCTGCGTACTAAGCACACTTGAAGGATGCGTTCTCATACCACAAACTTCTGCTGTGACTCGGTTCAGTTCATCGAAACCGAATTTCCTCTGTTCGTTGCTTGAAGACTGTGGCTTCTTGTTGAACTGTACGTTCCTTCTGCCATCGTCGTCCTGCATAGTTACAAGGCAAGATTAGCAAGTCTAGGGGGCAAGGCTTGAGCATATTATGCTCCAGACAACCTATACTTACCACGTCATCTTCGAAAATCAAGGCGACATGTTCGGATTTGTTCCAGTAGTCATCATCGGCGCTTGATTCTTTCCTGCATTGATGGGAACAGTGTTTAGTGGGAGACCATTGAAAATCGTTGCAAAATCAAACTTACTTATTTTTCGGCTGCACTATCTGTTCTAGGCAGTCGTGAATAGTGGATGACTTGAAAGGATCAGGGCCAAAGTCTGCGTCTTGCTTGACTTGTGCTGACAGCCGAGCCGCTTCTCGCTGCAGTTTCGTTTACGCGATTACCGTTAATCACACTGCGAGCAAAACAGCTATTAGCCATGCACTAATGCTAAAAAAAAAAACAGGGCTAAAACGGTTCATGTCACAGAAACCATTTTCCTATCGTGTTTTTGAAAAAACATTACGCTAACTTGAATTTGGTGAGAAAGGCAATGATCAGTTTCAGATCGTCAGCAGTTGCACTTTTCCGCCGTGCGAACATATCGTTCGCAATGCGATATCACTGCTGGCGCGTCGTTAAATTGAAGTTCGAAAGGTAAGAGCAATAAGATCATGTCGTTAAAACTTTTCGATTGTCTAAACACTCAAGTGACATCACCAGAGACGACGTATCCTGAAGCCAGAAGACGGGCGTGTTCCCAGCCCGGTCGCTGTTCGTCTTCGACGGCGAAGTGGACAGCCCGACAGAAGCTGATCCCGGTCAACTTGAGAGGTTGAACATTTTCTTATGAGCACGACACAACACGCTGTCCTCGATTTTTGCACGTTTATTGACGTAAGTGCAATACGTCCTACAGCAAGTTCCGGTACGCTTTGTTTAGCGTGTAGCATTTGCAGCGAGCCGATCAGGCCAATCAGTCTCTGCTTGGCTTGGCATCGACTCTGTCGCGGTCACAACATTGTTTCACTTTCGTTTCTCGGCAGCTGTACTTAGCGGCACGGAACTTGAACTCTGTATTTCTAATCGAATGTTATTGAACCCTTTAATGCCCTATAATAGAAGGCATTGGCCAAAATTATGAAGGAATTAGACAAAAATTCAGACCTCAACAAGCAACGGCCCATCTCGTTTAATTTTCATTGTGAACAAGGCACCCATAATGTTGCCGAAACGTCAATGTGTTCATGTTTTTTTATGTTTTCTTTTCCTCTGTGACCTCGCTCGGCGAGTGCTGTTTCCTTCAATATGCTGAATTTCCCTCGCCGGACTGGTTTCCGTCGAATCCTCAACTAAGATAGCCGCATTCAAGCGTGAATGTAAAAATTTTGTCGAAGGCGCAAAGAGTTAATAATTTTTTAGATCAGCTTCGCTTGCAGCTGATCTCGGCCATCACTCGGCCAACGCCGCAGCTTTAACTGTGTTGGAGTATTTCCTTTTTCAGCAGGTTTTTTTCTTTATTGCATGGAAAAATTGTTGAAAAAGGAAAAACTCGATCAAACTCCTGCCTGAAGTAGTCGGGCTGCATAATACGAGCCCGCCACTACCCCACATTTCACCGCGTATCTTGATGCATGTGTGTGCCTCCCGGAATGTTCGAGATGTCTTTCAACGCCGCAGCCTTTCTCCCCGCATGTCGAACTGCCAGCTCCTCGCACTGTGCTCAGACAGCAAGCACTACAGTTTGCGCAGCTGCACACAAAGGACGCCACAAATCCGTGACGTACGCTCTAGCGTGCGCTGCGCAGAGAGGATGCCATGACTCGGTGCGCTCACGAAATCGGAGCCCACACGCTAACGCAGTCCCCTCCGCATCAATCTACCGTGAATGTTTGTGCGGAAGCGTGCTAAGAAGTCTCGCTGAAACGAAAACCGGGCAACCGGCGTTGTTACTCAGTGACGTCACAAGAGCGGGAGAAATCCGATTGGCTGGAGGGACGTAAGCTGACCAGACCGGCGAATGCCCTCTGCTAAAGCTGTGACGTCACCAGACCAGACCTGGGACGGGGCTGAACGAATGTCTGCATTTCAGTACAGTTCGCCATAGGCATAGAGCCGGAGGCAAACCCGTCGCATGTTTCCGAGTGCATCGAGGATGGAAGGTACAACAGTGCTCTACAGCTTCTCATTACCACACATAACAGAGTGTCCCTCAGGTTTTTTCTCTTCAGGAGGATGACTCAGAGACTACAAACATTTTGCCCGGGAAAGCGCTGGCTGCTGAGGATATGTCGACACTGAACTTAGCATCCAAGCTCTACATGTTAAATAGTACGCAGTGTGCCAATGGCATCAGGGATTTGAGACACTCAGCAGTAATTCCTCCCCTCCAACATCAGCAGTAAAAGGTGAGGTTGCTGGACTTTGAAGAGAACCGCCACATTTATACGCAGCGCATGTCAAGACTGTACATTCCGTCAAAACGTTTGAACCTACGGCGCCATGCGCAGTGTGCCCCACTCATTGATTACTGGCATGGGGTTTCGCAATGATTCGTACAGTCTATTGTGTTATTCCTTTGCTCGAGTGCGAAGTACACTTTGAAATGCAAGACACTCACTGGTACCAGCAACCATACGTTTGGCTATTTGTTTAATAATTACTGGGTTAATGTAAGGAACTTACGTGAAATGTGCTGCTTTCTGCAAAAGATGCTCGCACAAGGAAGTGTGTGGATCTGAAGGAAACATGCACATCTCAATGGCAAAAGACATAAAATGTTTATTGCAGAAATAAAAAGCGCGCAAGATAAAAACACCTGCAGAAATTAAGACGGCATAAATGAGAGAGGCAGGCTGAATTTTGAACCGATCAAGAAAGTCCCCTTGGTATTCACAAGTCCAGCTCACTGCTGAATGCATCTAGTATAGTTCACAAGAATTCATCACACCAGTCGTACAAACACTCGTAGCAGTCAGTTGCCTGCCTGTTGTTGGCACCACAAATGTCCTTCATCCACTCGACGAAGATGTCCTTGTTCTTCTTCAGGACCAGGAACTGACCGAGGACAACATAGGCCTGAAACAGCAATGGTGGTAATGGCACTTCCATTAGTTGGGATACTGTGGCTTTGACAGCAGTGCCTGAAAAACTTTCCCATTAAAGGGTAACTACAGGGGAATTTAGGGCATTTTCAGTTTACGATCGCATTATATTTCTCGGACCCCCACCCCCTACCCGCTGCAATAAAGTTTTATGAAATAATGACAAAAAAAAGCCAAATATCAGGAAACGAAAATTTAGTTTTGACCAAAATAAAGGTGTTCCGACAGACCAACAAATAATGTCCCAAGTACTTTTCGTGTGCACGTTGAGCAGCAATAGTGGTGACTAAATGAGTGCTCCATTAATTATATTTCTGAAATGACCAAAAATTACAGGGACACTTAAGCTTTGGCTTGAGGTTATGACATGACAGTGTGAATGGTTCTTTTAGTACCTCTTTCCAATTACACTCATTAGCATACATCAGTAAGCATACTAGACCATGCGATACACCAAATGAGACAAGAGGTCTCCCTTCAACCAAGTCGAATGAATGCGGCTCCTTGGCCTAGGGGTAGTGTGACTCACAACCCAGCTCGCAACCCCAATTATCTTTTCAGCACAATTTACTTTATATCCTTATTTCAGTTGTTCTACAACCTCACAACAAATTATACTCCAGTTTTAATCATTTTCATTCTACAGCTTAATGTGTGATGTCGCAACCCTCTCAACCAATCCTGAATTAGTGTATTAGTGTGACAACGCATGCAGCTTTTGCTCCGAATAATTGCTCCAACGCTGCCATATTAAAAACAAGCTCGAAATTGTTGCTTCACCAAATGCAGAGCAAATATACCCAATATAAACATATCCAAGGCTGTCCAAATCACTCCAATCGAGGCCAGGAAACCGTAACATTTCAAATCATACTGCCCAAGACAAAACGCCAAATTTGATCAGCTGGCTTTCAGGGAGCAGCTCATTCAACAAATCTTCGGGTATGATAAGGTAAAAGAAGCCCACGCCCCCAATCCTCCTATAGAATCCATTCGTCACCAACCAGAAAAAAAAATTGAAAAAGAAGGAACTGCAAGCTCTGCTATCAGAGAACAAAGATCAAACGTTATGTGGAGTGCCTGTCAAGTCTATTTCTGCTTCACATCTTGACCTGACTGCTTTTCCAATGATGACCCCTGACTTGGCAGACCATGGAAAGTGCAATAATTTTTCCTCAGAGCTGAAACTTGGAAGAATGACAGCTACAAACATGTGCAACAGTTTTTATATTCCTGTTTTCCTCTAATCAAGTTCTGGCTTAGTGCAGCCAGTGATTTTTTTTTGCTGCTTACTTTTTTCACATTTCTGGCATATCTGACAAATAAATGTTCAAGTACCTTTCCACACACAACTAATAAGCTACAGTTTCATGCATTGCAATATGCACTGGGTTAGTCACTTTTTTCGAAAAAAAAAAATTGTTTCAATACACTCCGAATCGTGCATTTTTCCACAGTAATTGAAGAGTTAAAGGAACTTCTCCAGCTAATGACGTGGACTGATTCTACCTTTTCTCGACTGACCGATCCCCTTAGACTTGCTAGAGTGAAATCTCAGGGGGTGGCAGATGAATGGGGAATAACCCCGGCGTCGTGAAAATCGGATTGACGCCATTAGCTGCAGGGTTTCCACTGCGGGGTACCTGCCGCTTCTTTCTTGAGTTGCATCTGACTATAGCCTTCTCTAGCTTTAAAACAACCCCCAAGATATTGAAGAACACAAACCAGCCTGATCCTGAGTTTTCTTAAACAAGAAACCAGAAAAGACTTGACACTAAGCCACAGGCAGCACACTCAGCAAGAAAATCTCCAAGAATTAACTCGCTGAGAACTGCAAGTACTTCTACACAGCCCCCAACTGACGAACGCAACACGCTGCAAATGTGCTGCCACAACCAGCAGAGTGTCCCAATCCTACTGTTGAAGGAGCAATCGGACTCTGGCAAGCAACGAGAAGTGATAAAGCCATCAGAAAAACAATATGAGTGTGAGATCCTTGTTGCAGAAAACGCACCACACTGCGAAAAATGTGCAAATGAAGCCCCAGGCTCCTACTTTCCCCGAGGAAAAATTTGAACCCTGAACTGCAAAACTGTACAGAAGTTGGTTTATGGGGTTTGATGTCTCAAAGCGACTCAGGCTATAAGAGACATCGACGTTGTAGTGAAGGGCTCCGGAAATTTAGACCACGGCTTCTTAAACGTGCACTGACATCGCACAGAACACAGGCCTCTAGAGTTTCGCCTCCATCGAAATTCAACCGCCGCGGTCGGGATCGAACCCACGTCCTTCAGGTCAGCAGTTGAGGACCTTAACCACCGAGCCAACGCGGTGGACAAACTGTACAGAAGTGCCACAGAAGTAGATGTCTCACTTTATCAAAGCCGTTCTGTCCTAGCCGCTTGCCAAGGACCGGTCCGATCCCACCAATGTCGGTGACTGCCTTTTCTCCCATTGGCTCAGAGACGAAATTGCGGTGCTTTTGGGATGTGGACGACATGGCTGGATGTTCTGCATGAATAAAAAAAGAAAAAGCAAATGTCATTTTCTTGCGAGACCAGTGCGGCTACAAAGCACTACGATGAGCTAGACTCCTTTAAGGTTTACGATTCTAATGGATAACACAGTTGAGACAGCCAGTATGATTTCATGCAGATGTGAGGTCACCAAATGTGCAAGATTTGGAGACAGTAGTTAAGTCTGTTCTGAAAACTAATTTTGAAGTAGACGCTAACAGCCAGTTGCTTATTCACTGATTTCATGCAATTATTAATCCTGTAATGAGTGCATCGACGCAATTTTGCCAGCAGCATTTTGTACACCAGTTTTTACACACAAAATTACGTGCAATGGTGAAAGAGCACTTAAAATGTGTATCTTTTGAGGAAATATCCTTACTGACGTCACGATTTCTGGTCATGAAGTCCAGATGCAGCTGATTCGCTTTAGGAGTCGCAGGAGCGGTTCGGGACAGCTATGACTCATTTTATTCGTGAGTTATTCATGTTTGCCCCGTAACATTGCAAACTATCAACAACGTACTCGTTATAGTACACTTGGTGCCGTTCACACGCCGTAGCAGTCGTGCACGTCACGCCGTCAGAGACACACCTGTCGCCCATTTCGACCAGCTCGGCAAAGGTTTTTCTTTCCCATATTAGGCGGCATCGTATATCGGTCATTGACTTACAAGTATGGGGGAGCAACGGCTTCAGCACGGCCTGCCCATTCAAACAAGTTCAGACAACATCACGCATGTGACCGTTCGTAATTCTCAATATTGTGAGCCGCCAACTCTCGATGTAAGGCAATGACAATACAATCAGAAATTCCTGTGCAAGGCCGAGGAACTGACACACACACACGGGACACAAGTTGCGAGACCTCTTTTACCACGACGAAAGGGCTATTCTACTTCTAAACGTTGTATATTTATCCGAAGTAGCGTAACAAATGACCAGACGCTGACAAAAGTTCAAAGTCGACCGTTCACCAAGTTGAAAAACCGTTACTACCGGACAGCCGCAGAACATCATTAGCCGGGATGCATGCGTAGCAAACAAAGCAAGCCAGTAACCGAAGTAGTGTACACGCTTGACCTGTCTGGTCCCGAAGTCTGAAAAACTGTGGGAAGTCCTCTCGGCAGTGTTTAGCGGTCGCACACACGCAACGCCTTTCACCAGTAGCACCGGGCTGGGCTACCCGCAAGTGAATCAAAGCAATTCAAACGTTTTTGAATACATCAACGGATGAAATCAGCAGCCAAAGTTGCGACAGTTGCGAATCTGAAACTCTCGATAGCAATGCATTAAAGTTCAATCAACTTCTAATGATACAACTATTTAAAACTTGTTTTATTTAAATACATAATTAAAATATTTTAATTCAAAAACAATAAGAAACGGTGGGACGCGGCACTTAATAAAGTGCATTTCTTCTTCTTACTCTCGTTGACGCGCGCTCATTCATAAACAGTGAAGATGGCGGACTGCATGTGTGCGGTTGTAAAAACCGCAACCTCCCCAAGACACACACATTTCTCCTTTGAGCTATGCACGTACGAGTCTCGCCCCTTTTCCTGTCTGATCTCGTGTTTGCGGGTGATCGTCCTGATTGAGTACAAGCGGTCCAGACCCGTCAACGGTGCGCATTCCGGCCTAATTTCAAGCGGTCGCAACGCCGTACTTGGTGACAGCTTGATCAACGTGGCCCGCATCAGCAGTCCTCGACCTAGCGCTCTGAGTACCACGTACTCGTCCCACAGACAAGGAGAGCCAGAGTTTGCATTCCTTACGTCTCCTAAGCGGCAAATCCAAGCAGCATGTCGCAGACAACCAAGATCAAGCACCCCAAGCAACCACAGATATCCATCGGCCGGCCGTTGGCCGTCCGTTTCGGATGTTCCGGACGGCCGTCGGACGTCCGCGAACAGGCGGTGGACGTCCGTCGGCCGTCCTATAGGCGTCCAAAGGGACATGTTTGTCTGGCCAACGGGCATCGATTTCGGACGTCCGTTCCCGGATCTTTCTCGGATGTTTGCATATATGGCACATGCATACTTTCTTCCTGTCTGCCGGGCAATAAAATGAAAAAGCAACTGAAAGTACAGCGAAAATATTTTATTGTGATTGTACATCAGCACAGGACTGAGTTACTTTGAAGTGTGTAACTCCTGAATAGGACGTAAAAATTCGAGCGCACACCCATCTTCCTACTTCCATGATGAAGCGGAAGCGAACAGCTTCTGCAAAAATTGAAAAGAAAAAGGTTAGTACTCAGGTGCTGCCAAAACTCAGTAGACCATGATAAATTCAAAAATGCTTGGCAACTTTGTTATTGGTATTCACGTTAATGAAGCCCAAAATAACACAGAGGTGAGAGACGCACTGACATAGTCATCATCCTTGACACCAGAAGGTATTCTATGCTTGCAAGAGACCAAGAGCTAGGAAATTGAGCATTTTTCATGATGGCACCCGCCCTACAACCCACCTGTTACATGCAGTCTCTAATTTCAGAGTTCTGCCCTCCTTTCCCTAGACTCAAGCAACAACCAGTGTCAGGACTGCTGACAAAAAGATTATGCCTGCGCCAAATTGCAAGAGATCAAGGATGTTCGGCAGCTTTGTCAATGCTATTCATGTTAATGAAGACCACAACAGCAAAAAGAGGCAAGAGACGTAGCACAAGTCTCAACCCACCTGTAGCCCACACCACAGTATAGCCATAACATAACTCCAACTCTCCCGCGAGAGAATGTTACAGGTCCTGCTCCATTGTCATAAAAGTAATTCCTGAGCAGTGTACTGTACTTACCTCCGTAGGCCATGCCGCTGGCAATCACACTAGGCCTTCTTTCATCCGAAGTCAGTGTAGTACGATAATCCAGCGTTCCAGGAGGGCTTCAGGCGCTTGCCGTATCCTTCGAATTGTTCAAGTTGCACACCACTTTCGTCCGCAGACTACAAAAGCCACACATTCACGTAACAGAGCTCAAAAGGGGCACCACGCTTCGTACCTAACTGACAACGCCGCCATTACGCCGCTGCACTCTGTGGCTGATGGATTGACTTGGGCTGACTGCAAACTGCATTTATGATAATGATGATAGCAGAGTTCAGCGGGAGTTTTGAATTTACAAATGGTTTCAATCGCATTTGACCACGGCGGAGACGATGTCGCTACTGATTTTAGATGTTTTCTAGATGTACATTAGTAATTTATTTACTGCAAAATTGTGCACCACTCGCTCCTACCCTTAAATAAGTTTAGTTCAGCAGTGGCCCTTGCACAGGTTTGAAAAATTCTCCCGCCACAACCGTTGGCTCGTTTGTGGTGAAACCGCGCACAAAGCTTCCTTATTGTTGTCCGTTTTAAGGCATAGTAAGTATAAAAGTGGTACTTGCTAGGTTTGGTCACGCGAGATGCGAAACAAGAAGCACCCGTGTTGAGATCGAGCCGCCGTCATCGAATTTCTGCCGAAAGATACTTGTGGCGCCATCTGGCATGGCTGAAGGAAAGCGCCGCGACGGAAGCGCCGAGGAGAGCCCTGCAACGAGCGCGGCGGCTTGCTTTGAATGCGTCGTTCGGGCCATGTCGTCTGCTTATGCGCGTGAAATATTTTTCGGCCAACGCATTTTGAAAACTATCGTAAACAAATTAAATGACTTGAAGGTGATTTACGAATAAAAGATATGTTCTCCATTGTCTCGTCGTATTTCTGCCGTCTGCTTTCGCGGCGCTTTCCTTCAGCGATGCCAGATGACGCCACAAGTATCTTTCGGCAGAAATTCGATGACGGCGGCTCGATCTCAACACGGGTGCTTCTTGTTTCGCATCTCGCGTGACCAAACCTAGCAAGTACCACTTTTATACTTACTATGCCTTAAAACGGACAACAATAAGGAAGCTTTGTGCGCGGTTTCACCACAAACGAGCCAACGGTTGTGGCGGGAGAATTTTTCAAACCTGTGCCGATAAAGTTGCAGAACACGGTATATGACTAGGGAATTGCGCGAATTTACAAAAGCCCTCAAGTCAAACCCTGTAGCTCATAGAAATAATTTCTCCAAAGCAGATATGCGGATATTAACGCAATTTCGCGCACACTAGCGAATAAAACTGACAAAATTTTCTTCGCGAATAAAATTTTCTAGGTTAAAAAAGCGAACTCTACAGTATAAATACTCGAACGGCGCGAATTTTCTGTGTGAAAAATTAGAAAAAAAACTCTATACACATATCCTGAGAATATACTCCACCGTACATCCCTCGGACGTACACCTTGTCTCTAATGCGGATATACAAAAGCGGATACTGTCCGTACGTCCGGCGGATGTACGAATACGGATATCCGAAATCGGATTGTGTTCGTACGTCCGATGGACGTCCAATCTCGGAAAAGGACGTTCGGATATAGCTCGTACGTCCGACGGATATCTGTGGTTCCTTGGGACGTGACCAAGGAGGTTCTCGAAGAGTACGTGCTTCCCAAGGAGAACCAACAGATTGTCCGGGTTAGTACCGCGTGTTTCGTATTTATCTGTCCCTGTTACGAAAAATTCCGCTGCGCAATCTAGTGAACTATATGGGCTTAAAACGCCGACTACAAGGTAACTTTTGATGGTCTTCGTCTTTAAATGAGTAATTTAACATCTAAAATTGCCTGCATTTTCAGGAATCGGCGAAAAACTGCATTCAGCTGCGGCAGAACTTTCGTCCAGGCGGGCGAGCAAAGAAGCGAGTGTGACAGAATGCGCCATCTGGCGAGCGGTGTTAATTTCAAGGAGCAGACGACACGCACATCCGAAGAAACCGCGCGAAGTGCGCATTCTCGCCCCAAGCCGTGATATCGGTTGCCTCACCGCTCGCCAGATGGCGCAGCCTGTCAAAGTGGCTTCTTTGCTCTCCTGGACGAAAATTTCTGACGCAGCCGAATGCAGTTTTTCGCCGATTCCTGAAAATGCAGGCAAGTTTAGATGTTAAATTACATATCGAAAGACGAAGACCATCATAAGTTACCTTGTAGTCGGCGTTTGAGCCCATATAGTCCAGTAGTTTGCGCATGAGAATTTTTTCTAACACGGAGAGATAAATACGGAACAGGCGGTATATTTGTCCTTCGTTGGCTCGTTCATTGAACCGTTTAGGAGTTAAAAGGGTTCGCACGTAACGTCACTCGGGTTTACTTCAGTTGCATGTGTAGCAGGTGGGGAATTCCACTCTGCTGATGTTTTGGGAACGAGGGAATATTGATAGCATGTAGTGCAGTTCCTACTTCACACAGATGTCCAGTACACGATGAAGCATTTAAACTTGCACGATAGCAGCAGTAATGAAGAACTGTTGGAGTTCATCCAATTCTGTCATTTTTCAGCGAGTCGGTTGTCCGCGCACACGCACGAAAAAATTGAGGTCATCGGTTGGTACTACAATTTCGCTCATCATAGTTGACCAATGATCTAAAAGCTGTAGCAAAAGGTTGCTGTTGAAACGCATTCACTTGAAGTCACGGGCGCCATTTTAGTGCTTCATCAGTGCAGGCCAGAAGAGGGGGAGGGGTGGGGGGATAATCCGATTATAGCAGGATTCACAGGGGGGGGGGACGTCGAGAGGGGAGGGGGTTCTTGACGTCACTGTTCCGCGAAGCCCCTGCATTCGCACAGGAGGCGAAGTCTGAAAACTAAACATTTTGACAGATTTGCCTGTCTGCAGAAGGGTTGAAATGCGGGCCAGTTGGTACATTGTAAACGAAAAAACCAGTCACACAAGACGACGGACAAGAAGAGTGTACAAACTACAACGCCTGTCTGGTTGGGTTTGAAGACTTATAATACATTAATTTGAAACCCAACGTTCCCGAGCCGGCTCAGCTTCTTCAGGGGTGACTGGGGGTAGCGAGCAGGAGGTCAAAAGAACAAAAGCTGTCATGTGAAAGGCATGGGGTAGGGGTATTAAGGCTGTGAGTCATGTTGTCCGCCTTTGTTCCCTGATTTCCAGATGTCTTGCAGCCTTTCTTCTGCTGGTGAAAGCCTCCTCAGTACCACACATGTTTTGCCCATTTAACCAGAACACTTAGGTTGGGAGAGGTCCATTTCCTCCAAGTACTTGCTGTTATCATATGACTCACAAAGCATTCCCCCCACCCCGAAGTTGCTGACTCCCTGAAGAAAGGATCTCCAACCTTGGGTTCTTTTGTGCCGGCCTAGGGAAAACTCCCATCCCCCAGGTGTCTCGAATCGGGGAACAAAGGTGGCAGGGGAGTGCTCCACAGTAGTAAAACCGGTCTAGAAACGAAAGTGGCCGCTTTTGCCCACAACAGGCACAGTCATGGAAAGGGGGGCAGCGCCTTGTGGGTTATATGAGAACAGGAAGCACTTCGAGGAAACTGGGCCCAGAAGCCAAGGCAGGCGCGTTCTCGTCGGTGCGCACGAAACCGCTGTCGTCTGGCAACAGTGACTTGCCTTTTTTACTTCGCCTCCCATGTCAATGCCGGGATGGGGGCTTCGCCGACCAGTGACGTCATGAACCCCTTCCCCTCTCGAAGTCCCCGGCTAGTAACATTGGTCCCCAGCGTGAATCCTGCTTAGACACCCTGCATGAACGCCAAAATGGCAACCACTGTGGCTTGAGTGCCTGACTCCTATTGCATGAAAACTGCACACTTTATCGTGCGTAAATTGTTTTATCCAGTGAAGTAGATGAAGCTATTAACCTTGTAATTCCCATGCAATGCAGATACTGGATGGTAGCGGTGAACTTCCAATATTTTAACAACAGTAGTCCACACATCGAAAAAACCTGCTAGCTTTATGAAGAAATACAATAATGCAAATATTAAAAATACGTAAATTATGGTGATTTCTGTGTGTCAAAAACTTCACGCAAAATAGTGAGGTGCATTCAATAAATTGGCATCGAAATTCAAAACTTCCATCACTTGCCAAGTGTAGCAATGTGGCAGTACAAAGTCAAGGCAGTTCTACCGGTGGAGTTTGGTTTTGTGGTAGGTTACTTCCATCCTGCATCGCTGACGGCTAGCAATTAAACCTTGCTTTTGATGAATATGCCTGGAAGAGGTTGTTTCTGCAATAATGTGAGAAAGTGGTGCAGGCCTGAAAGCGCAAATAAAAAAAATTCTCACTTTTGCCATCCTTATTTTATGCGATATGCCAGGCATCACAGGGCCAAGGAAGGTGTTTTGTTATACTTTGCATGGGCAGCTGTTGTAATAAGCTGCAGGTGAGTGTAGCAAAGTGTAGCACGAAGTCACCGTGGTGCTCGCCTACATAACTTATCGCAGTGCTTCTTGCCCTCGTCCTGCTGTTGTATCTTCAATGCCTTTGTTGTTGCTTCAGGTGCTTGGTGGCCGAGGAAATAACCTCCATGAGGTTGAAGACCCCATGGGCACTACTTACCTCGTGAGCATGCCGGTGAAGTTCAGAAAGAATATATGGATCAAGCGAGGTAAGTGCACATCTGGTCACACCAGTATGACTTGCACAGATTCGTGTTTGCCAAGAAAGAAAAAAGGAGTGGGGGTTTGACGTAGTTAAACCGAGTTACGTTAAACCGAGTAGATGTGCAAAAGCGCGAGTTTAGCCTGGTTAGCTCATGTTTTTGCTTTGCTGAGTCGTTCGTATGTCTGGCAACGGTATTAGTTCGGTAGTAGTAATAGTTGATGAAGGCGACGATGTGCAATGCACAGCGAGAGATTGTGTTGCAGTTCAACACGAGGACGTGATCGGCTGCACCGATGGTATAGCGCTGTCGTGCAGTGGTCAGCAAAGCTTATCTGTTCGCGCCACCATGTGTTCAACACCCTATTTATATTTATTTTATTTTATATTTTATTCATGCATGGGCTGTTGCTTTGCTAGGTTTGGATGAGGTCACTGTCAAGGTCAAGCTCCATAACAAACTCGGTGAGCCGGTTAGACCTCGTTAAGTAGTGCTTTCACACAAAAAAGCTCTTTCCATGTCTCGTTTCCAGGGTCAGTGCAGTACATTAAGTGAACTGTAGTTGCTACACAAAGTATTAAAGTGAACTGAGTTTCAAATCTTTGACTTTTTATAAAGTGTGAAGTAGCTGTTTGTCGATAAATGCCACTGGATCAGCACAATAAATGCCGGCTGCATAAAGTGCTTGGTGTTTTTTTTTCATTTTTACAAGTTTGTAATGGTACTATGCCTCGTGTTTGCCAGTGCAAAAATAAATAAAATAGGAACAGAAGCCAGGACATGCATCAACTGAACCACTTGCAGGGTATTTTTTTTGTCCGATGTGGATCCTTTCTTCTGCCCTGTCATTATTTGTGGACTCGTAGGCATGAGCCGAAGTGGCAGCAACCCACTAGCCAACCTCATTCATATTAGTTGGAACATAAATTGTGCTTTGTCCATTAGTTTCTAATTTCTTCCCTTCTGTCATTGCACTGCAGATAGTTTGCTGTGACGCGTGACCTCTGTGATGTGTCGTGCATGATCTCTTGACACGTGATCTCTGCCTGAAGTAGAGTGGACTAATCTGCACACTGTGACCTGTAATGGTGGATGCTAAGTTGTGTTCGTGCTATCAGTCCTTTCACGCCTGATTGAAAACGCATGCTTCCTCTGCAGGTGACTTTGTCATCGTTGAACCCATTGAGGAAGGTGACAAGGTCAAGGCGGAGATCCAGCACATCCTGTACCGTGACCAGATGAAATACATAAAGGAAGAGGGCCTGTGGTACGTCTCCCTGAATTTTCTTTTCACTGGCCTCATCTTTAGTTCAGAGTGCTAACTGCCTGATGTCTTGTAATCTGGGCAGAGTGCTCGTCGCCAGATTAAATCTAGGATTGTCATAATTCTAATCAGGCTAACCTTTAACCACTGTGTCATGAAAGCAGCGTGTTCTTTATTAATGCGAAAGCATTAGGAGGCTCATCGACGAAAAAGCGGCGGCATTACAAAACGCGCCAGCGGTTGAAACTGTGACATCATGATCACTTGGGAAAATGCGAAATATTAACCAGTAATAGTACCAGTACTTAGAACTGCACCACCTGCAAAGGAATAGAATAAGAATGGGGTTCTGCCAGATCATGAATGGCAGTTTACCAATATCTCTCAAGAGTAAAGTCATTCGTTTTTCTTGAAATCGAAGAATGTGTAAAATTATCATCCTCTCATAGTACTCGAGTTTTAAAGTTTTGAAGTTATGGGGTGACTCCGCGTCCAGCCGGCCGGGAAGGCGAGCATCCTTGTCGGCTATGCGCGGGCGTTCTCGTAAGCGACTCGTGTCCCCAATCCGTGGCGCAATGTCACAGCCACGGCGGGTTCGGACGAAATAGGCAACGACAGAGTACGCTAGGAAACAGTTTATTAACCTAGCGCAAGGCAAAGCACACTGCGGGAGAATGTTCTATCCGATAATATAAGGTTCAGTAGCTTACCAAGTCGTCGTCGACCGGCGTTGGGTAGTCCGGGAGGCGCGGGCAGGAAGGGCGTCGGCGAGGCAAAGCGGCAGTCGCACCGCGGCGAGAAAAGACAGGCTCCCGCCGCAAGCTCTCCCCTTTTTAACCCCTACGACATTGCCCCCCCTGGGCAACCGGTTACCTTCAAGGAGAGTCGTTCACCCCGTCCCTAAGACGCCAGTGCGTAGGCGTGACGTCACGTCCGAGCTGGGAGTAAGGAGAGTGGCCGGGTGCCCCTCTCCCCACGCCCGGCGGCGCGCGCTTTCGTCGCGTGACTCGGCGCGGGGGCCGTGAGGGATATCTGTATATCCCACAAAGTTTACACTTTAGAAACTGGAATAGCATTTCGTGCTACTTCTGAAGTGGCAACTTGAAAACACTACATATAACTCAAGTTCTGTTATATGCAGGCATTTGCTGTTCTCGAACATTTTTCATTGGAACAAGTGAATCAACCCTGCTTCTCCTTATTTATTTATTTATTTATTCATTTTTTGTGACTGCTTTTAGGCCAAAGGCTTTTGACAATGACAGCGGCAAAGGCGACGGGAACAACACCAGCCCAAAAGACAGTGATGATGAAGACGACCTCTTTGTCAACACCACCCGGCCAAGCGTCGTCTACGATGAGAGTGATTCTTCCGGTACAGAAAGTGATGATGATGAGTAGCACTCAATAAAGCCTATTTTGCTATGTACCTTGTCTTTCCTTGTCTCATTGGGGCCGTAGTAGGATGCGAATCAGAGATTACAGTAAGAGCCTTTCTCTAGAGGCATTGCAGCAGCAAAGATACTTGGATAAGTTTATGAACTTACCACCACAACCTTTTGCCTCCTTGTTTGTGGAAATAAATCAAATCAAACAAGCATGACAAACAGTATGAAGGAACCAGACTTCTGTAGAAAGGAAGGATACAGGTCAGCACTGTCCTGTGTGCCTTATACCGTTTCTTAGTGCAGTTTTCGGTGTTTTGCACTTGTGTATTTGTAATTGCGACTACATAAGTAATGAAGGTGGTGGAGCGTTTATTCTTAATACACAAATGTGAGAATCTGACGTTTTTTTTGTGTGTGTGTGAAATGCAGCAAAACTATTCGAGCTGCTGCTAGAGTTTCACCAAACGCCCATATAAGTCTGGCATCATCAGAAGCTTGTGATGATTCACCTAAGCTTTGGTGAATTTAAATGGGCTCCCTAAGTAGTGCCGTGTTTACGTATGATGGTATGACCTGCTTGACAAGAGATGGTTCAGATATTCGACTTCAGACCTGAACTGCAGGTTACGATTTTTCCTGCACTCCTCTGACGCATGCGTAAACAGCAGGCGTGTTGACAATTGAAGGCTCCCGTCGATAGGCCAATTGTGTGTGTCCGGCTGTATACTTTCGTTTTCAGAGCTCGGCGGTTTTGGGATAGACACCTTGTGGTCTAAGGTCCTTCATGAATCTGTTGCACATGGGGTAAAGGAACTGCGGTAACCATTAGAAAATTTTGGTTCGCGTCTACTATGTTAGAAGGAACTGTTTAATGCAGTCTTGCAATGCTGGCATCTTAATAAGATGCCGATAGACTTGCACACGAGACCCCTTACAATGACGGTGCTACAAGGTACCCAGTGTTTTCTAAAACAAGCGGTCATGAAACACTTTCAGTCCTTGTGGACACTACTGCACATGACCAAGGGTCTTGCTGAAGTGGAAGCCATCTTCGTGTCTGCGGGGGAGGTCAGCGCGAAGTTCAGTGCCGTGAGAATGCTGTTTACCTTTTTTTGCTCCGGGCAGACAATTCCTTATTACAGGTGACAGTCGGGCACAGGTATCTTTGGCACTTTGCAATGTTAACATTGCCTGTTGTAAGCTTTCCCTCCCCTCCTAATACATGCATAAAATTCACACCTTTGCCTGGCCTGTGCGTGACTCATATGCAAACCTTTGTATTTGACACATATTTAAAGTAGAGCTGATAACACATGACACTAAGCATTTACCGCTGAATTTCACTAGTTTAAATGCTTTCGTCCCACCATGAGGTGTGACCATACTGGAATCAATTGTGTGATGCCTTTGAAGTAATCCTTATAGTTGGGCATGGCCCTGAAGCAACATCATGCAATGCCTTGAGACGATGGTGACGCAGGCAGACTAAAGAACAGCCGCAGAGGGTTCCCTCCTTTATTGTGACAATATAAATATACAACAAAACATAGCTGGGCAGGAAATGGTGGAGAAGACAGGATAAAAAAATGACACAACTTTCCTTTGGCAAAAATGCTCCGTGCTAAAACCTTGTATACATATGTATATTTATGTATATATTATATATATATTGCCACGCGCCTAACGCGCCGCGCGGCCTCCGCGCTGAGTCGAAGACGACGACGAAGCGGCGGTGGGCTCTCGTGGCGCGCTGTTCTGTTCTGTCGTGGAAGCTGGCTCCATAATTAAAAGAAGGCTCCCGGTCTTGGATTCTTCGCGACGTCTACCTTCACGGCTCCTCTGGTCGTGACACTGGTGGAGGTGCGGCCGATGCTCCCTACTCCTGAGGACGACTCGACGCGTCCGCCTCTTGTGACCACCCCTGTCCATCGTGCCAGCCGGAGGATCCGCAGCCTGTCCCCCGAGGCCCTTCCTATTGTCAGCGCGCCTTCAACTACCACTCCACTCATGGCGACGCCACTGCCCGCCCTGCCTACGACTATCCCTGCAGCCAGCCCCACCTATCTCACCCTTCAGACTCCACGCACGCCTAAGCCCTTTCACGGTGACCTGTTTGAAGATGCCGAAGACTGGTTGGCTCACTACGACCGGGTCGCGACCTTTAACTGCTGGGACGACGCTACAAAGCTGCGTAACGTTTACTTCAGCCTTGAAGACTCTGCACGAACGTGGTTCGAAAACCATGAGACTACTTTCTCTACGTGGCCGGACTTTCGACGTCAGCTCCTGAGTACGTACGCCAACAGCGACCGCCGGGAGAGCGCAGAGCGTACACTGTCCTCTCGAATTCAGCTTCCCAATGAGGGTGTTGCCATGTATGTCGAGGATGTGAAGCGTCTTTGCCATCGCGCCGATGCGGCGATGCTTGAAGAAAAAAGCTGCGGCACCTGATGCGCGGCGTAAAAGACCAGCTCTTTTCCGGCCTCGTGCGGAACCCGCCCAACTCCGTCGCGGAATTCCTGGCCGACGCCGTGCACATGGAGAAATTGCTGCAGCAAAGATCCCATCAGTACGACCGGCAACTGCGCCAAACGTCGACTCTATCAACGTTGGACCGGTTCGACCATGATCCCAGGACGAATCCGGACTCCCTTCACGAACTCATCCGTTCCGTGGTCCGCGAGGAGCTGCAGCGCCTTCAAGCCACCTTCGCCCCTGGCGTCGATTCCGTCACCAGCGTCATCCGCGAGGAAGTGCGACAGGCACTCAGGGCACAAGACGCTGCAGCTATGCCGGCGCCGCAACCGACCCCATACGATCCCGCGCCGTACCCGACTCCTGTCCAGCCAGTCACGTACGCGGACGTCGTGCGCCGCGCGGCCCCATCTCCTGGGCCTTCGCCTTACACCGCACCATTGGTCGCGGTGCACTCTGCCCAGCCGACTCCTTACTGGGCGGATCGGCCCCAGGCACCGCGGAAGACTGACCTCTGGCGCACTCCGGATCAACGCCCTCTCTGCTACCACTGTGGTGAGGCCGGCCATCTCTACCGGCGGTGCCCCTATCGCGAAATCGGACTACGCGGTTTTTCTGTCGACAGCCCCGTCCACGCCCTGGAGAGCGCCCTCAAGACATCGCCGAGTATGTCACCCGCCAGCGTAGTTCACCATCTCCTCCGCGCCGCGAGTCGCGATCGCCCTCTCCACGCCGGTCTTCGCCCTCTGGGCCCCGTTTCGTCTCAGGACAACGTGGTTCCTCGAGCCCTCGTCGGGAAAACTAGCTCCGGCGGCCTTTGGAGGCGAGGCCGCCGAACGCCGTTCCGACGCAAAGCTTCCACCGCCGCAGCAACTGAATCGCCCCGACGTCGCAACGCCGCGTCGCTGCACAGTTTTCCCCGACGCGCCTTTCGTATCGCCGCGATGTCGCAACCCCAATCGCCGACCCGCTTCCGCCGCCGCACCGACCCAATCGCCCCGACGCCGAACGCCGCATCGCCGAAGAGTTTCCCCCAACGCGCCGCTTGAATCGCTCCGACAGCGCAATCCCAGTCGCCGACCAGGTTCCGCCGCCGCACCGACTGAATCCTCCACAACAGCCATCGACGGGCCGTGCTGAAGGCAGCGTCTCCTTGGATATCCCTGTTCTCGTCGACACAAAGGAGGTCAGCGCGTTGGTTGATACGGGCGCAGATTACTCTATCCTTAGCGGACGGCTTGCGACGGCCCTGAAAAAAGTGACGACACCCTGGGACGGTCCCGACATACGCACGGCAGGCGGACATCTTGTCGCACCACTCAGCATGTGTGCGGCCCGGGTTACGGTTCGAGGCTGCACATTCGTTGCCACTTTTCTCGTTCTCCACGAATGTTCTCGCGATGTCATCCTTGGCATTGACTTTCTTCGCGAGCAAGGTGCGATCATAGACCTCCCGAACCGCTTGGTGACGTTTTCTACCGCAATGGCCACAGAAGAACCTGCGCACCAGGGTTCTCGGTCCGCCCTGCGAGTCGCCGACGATAACGTTACGGTGCCACCACGTGCCAGCATTCTCACGAGAGTTACCTGCGACGAGCCACATAGGGGACTCCGGGTTGTCGAGCCTAATGTCTCCCTCGTACTCACTAAGGGGGTTGCGGTGGCACGGGGCCTTGGATCCTTTCATGACGGTTGTACAGAGGTCCTTGTCACCAACTTCTGCAATGAACATCGACATCTGTTCCGTGGCACAGCCATCGCTTACGTCGACCATGTTCGGGAAGTGGCCGAATGCTTTGCTTGTGTGGAGGACACACCTGGAGCTGGCGCCGAAGCGGTCACCAGCGTAGACATAAATCCTGGCCTTCCACCCACTGAAAAGAGGCAACTCCAGGACCTCTTGCGGGAGTTTGGTGCGTGTTTCAAGTCGTCCAAAATGCGCCAAACGTCGATAGTTAAACACCGCATTATCACGCATGAAGGAGCCCGACCCATCCATCAGCAGCCCTATCGTGTGTCCCCTCGTGAGCGAGATGCTATTCAAACACAGGTCGAAGAGATGCTCACAGACGGCGTCATCCAACCGTCAAGCAGTCCGTGGTCGTCTCCTGTCGTCCTCGTGAAAAAGACGGGACACTACGGTTCTGCGTCGACTACAGGAAGCTGAACAGTGTGACCAAGAAAGACGTGTACCCGCTCCCGCGTATCGACGACTCCCTCGACCGACTTCGTCAAGCCAAGTACTTCTCTTCGGTCGACCTCAGAAGTGGTTATTGGCAGATAGAAGTTGATGAGAGGGACCGTGAGAAAACCGCCTTCATTACACCGGACGGGCTGTATGAATTTCGCGTCCTCCCATTCGGGCTCTGCTGTGCTCCTGCCACGTTCCAAAGAATGATGGACACCGTTCTCACCGGTTTGAAGTGGCAGACCTGTCTTGTTTATCTTGACGATGTCATCATTTTTTCCGCAACGTTCACGGAACATCTGCACCGCCTCAGGACTGTCCTCAAAGCCGTTCGATCCGCCAACCTCTCCCTCAAACCAGAAAAATGTCACTTTGGGGTCACCGAATTGAAGTTCCTCGGGCACGTCATTAGTGCTGACGGAATCCGTGCTGACCCAGAGAAGCTTGCTGCCGTTGCTGCCTTTCCTGTCCCCTCCCACAAAAAATCAGTCCGACGTTTTCTGGGCCTGTGCTCCTATTATCGCCGCTTCATTAGAAACTTCGCCCAGCTCGCCAGCCCTCTGAAGCTCCTAACCCGTGATGACACGTCATTTTCCTGGGGCAACGAACAACAGACTGCCTTCGACGAGTTACGACGCCTACTCCAATCACCGCCCATCCTGGCACATTTCGACGAAGATGCCGATACGGAGGTGCACACGGATGCGAGCAACGTCGGTCTTGGCGCCGTTCTAGTTCAGTGGCAAAACGGTGTCGACAAAGTAATTGCCTACGCCAGCCGCGCACTGTCGCGTGCTGAGTTGAACTACTCTACCGCGGAAAAAGAATGTTTAGCGGTAGTCTGGGCCGCCGCCAAGTTCCGCCCATACCTCTATGGCAGACCGTTTCGTATCGTCACCGACCACCACTCGCTGTGCTGGCTGAAAAATTTAAAGGACCCTTGCGGCCGCCTAGCACGTTGGGCATTACGCCTGCAGGAATTCGATTTCACCGTCACCTACAAGTCAGGCCGGAAACACACCGACGCTGATACCTTGTCACGCGCTCCCGTCGAACCTCTTCCGCAAGACACCACCGACGATGATAGCTTCCTTGGAGCGGTCAGCACATCTGAGCTCGTTTCCAGACAGCGTGCCGACGCCGAGCTCCGTCTGCTCATCGAACATCTCGAAGGTGGGTGCCCTGAAATACCACGAAACCTAGCTCGTGGACTATCGTCGTTCTGCCTGCGGAGAGGGATGCTTTATAAAAAGAACTCTACTTCAAATCCGACAACTTACCTGCTCGTCATACCGTCTGATCTGCGGGATGAAGTCCTCCTTGCCTGCCATGATCAACCGACTTCCGGCCACCTTGGAGTTACCCGCACCTTATCCCGAATCCGGAAGAACTATTACTGGCCCAACCTAACTTCAGGTGTCAAGCATTATGTCCGGACATGCCGGCAATGACAGCGGCGAAAAAAAAACCCGCGCTCAAGCCTCCTGGACTGCTTCAGTGCATCGAGCCGCCACAAATACCATTCGACAAAGTCGGCATGGACCTTCTGGGGCCATTTCCTCTCGTCTTCCGGCCACAAGTGGATCGTAGTCGCCACAGACTACTTGACCCGCTACGCTGAAACGAAGGCCCTTGCGCGAGGTACTGCCGCCGAAGTTGCCCACTTCTTTATGCACGACATCGTGCTTAGACACGGCGCCCCATCGGCCATCATTAATGACCGAGGCAAGGCGTTTACAGCCTGACTGCTACGTGACTTCTTAGCGCTTAGCCATACTGCTCATCGACCAACAACAGCGTATCATCCGCAAACCAATGGGCTAACGGAACGGCTGAACAAAACATTGGCGGACATGATCTCGATGTACGTCGGCGCTGAACACAAAACCTGGGATGAGGTCTTGCCGTACGTCACCTTCGCATATAATACCGCGACGCAGGAAACCACCCAGTTCACCCCGTTCCGTCTCGTGTATGGCAGAGAGGTCCGTATGATGCTAGACGCCATGCTGCCGTACGGCGACGCAGAGCTTCCCCCTGAAGCTGGCCACTTCGTGGAGCAAGCAGAGCAGGCCCGTCAGCTGGCCCGCTTGCACATCAAGGACCAGCAATCCGCCGATGCCCGACACTATAACCTTCGGCACAGGGACGTGCACTACGAGCCGGGCGACCACGTGTGGGTGTGGACACCAGTGCGCCGCAAGGGATTGTGCGAAAAGCTTTTAAATAGGTATTTTGGCCCGTACAGAGTCCTGCGCCGCCTGAACAGCGTCAACTACGAAGTTGTCCCCCATGGAACTGTGGTCGCCGGCCCTCAGCGTCAACGGCCTTAAATCGTGCGTGTAGTGCGCTTAAAGCCGTACTTTTCGCGTGACTGAGCGCTGTGTTCACGCTGTTTCGTACCTTTTCCCCTTACCCCACGTGTGAACTTGACTCTTCCTGCATGTCATCTAGCGCGCACTGTATAGTTCACCTCACCCCCAGTCTTTTTTTTGTTCCTCCTCCCCTCACTGTACATACCCCATTCCACATCGAGACGATGTTTGCTTTCGCGGGGGGGAATAATGCCACGCGCCTAACGCGCCGCGCGGCCTCCGCGCTGAGTCGAAGACGACGACGAAGCGGCGGTGGGCTCTCGTGGCGCGCTGTTCTGTTCTATGTCGTGGAAGCTGGCTCCATAAAGGAACGCCACAGGGCTCCGTCCTGTCCCCTTTCCTTTTCAACCTCTCCCTCATCAAAATTCCTCCCAAACTGGCACAAATACCAGACCTACAGCACACGTTCTATGCAGATGACATCACACTTTGGGTAACCAAAGGATGCGAAGGCTACATAGAAGACACACTCCAAGCAGCAGTGGACATCACTGAGGTATGCGCATGGGAATCCGGCCTCACTTGTTCTGAGCAAAAATCTGAACTCTTCGTGATCCGTCGTAAACAAAGAGGTAGGCGTACCACGACATCCCCCCCCCCCCCTCGCAAATAAACGTCTATGTTAATGGACGATCTGTCAAAGAGGTACAGACCTTGAGAATACTGGGGTTGTATTTACAAACAAATGGAAAGAATACTGACACACTCACTAAGCTAAAACGCACGGTAGAAGCGACCGCGCGATTAATCCGCCGCATAGCTAACCGCAGACAAGGGGTGAGGGAAAGAGATTTATGCCGCCTAGTGTAGGCCTTTGCGCTAAGCAGGATACTCTATGCCACCCCTTATCTCAAATTTTCGAAAGCAGAAAAGGACAAATTGGATAGCATGATACGGCAGGCCTATAAGGCTGCGTTAGGACTCCCGCTAAATGCCTCAACCGAAAGGCTTATGATGAGGTTAGGAATACATAACACCTACAATGAACTGAAAGAAGCCCATTTAATGGCTCAAACAGCGCGATTAGCCAATTCCAGAACTGGCAGGAGTATTCTTACCAGGCTCGGAATTAACTTTCAACCTACGAATAACGATGCTAAAGTAGACTTACCCCGCGACTATAGGACGGCCCTACTAATCAAACCACTCCCCAAAAACATGCACCCCTTACACCATGAGGGCAGAAGACAAGCACGAGCCAAAGCCTTACATAAGAAATACAGACAGTGCGCTGCAACACTTTATGTAGATGCGGCAGAATACAAAAATACCAATGCCTTTGCAATTGTGGTTGTGAACGAGAATGGTGACCACATCGTCTCGGCGACAATCAAAACGAAATCCTCTGAAACGGCAGAAGAGGCGGCTATAGCCCTCGCCCTAGCACATACCCAAGGGAGCATCATCCTCAGCGATTCCAAAATGGGTATCAATAATTTCGCTAAAGGGCGAATTACAAACACCTCCCTTAGAATCCTTAACGCAAGCAAATTCTCACCAAATTATTCCGAATTGATATGGGTCCCAGCCCATTCGGGGAATCCGGGGAACGAGGCAGCCCACAATAAAGCCCGAGGTTTCGTCGACCGGGCAGTGAATGAGTCTGGCTCCCTGAATTTCACGAAGGACTCAATGATCACATATCATGATCTCACCAATCATTTTAAATTAGAGAGGAGAATTTTCCCCCTCCAGACAAAAGACTTACTAAAGAACAAGAGGTTACGTGGCGTCGTCTACAGACGAGATCGATACGCACCCCATCACTCCTCGCGCACATTTATCCAGATCTTTACAACCCAAACTGCAAACACTGTGGCCAACGTGCTACCTACGATCCCATCCTGTGGGACTGCAAAATAGAGCCACCTCCGGGTGATCTAGTTACAGCTCCTTCTCTCGAGCGGTGGGAGACCGTGCTTTCTAGCTCTGACCCCAGAACGCAAGTTTTGGCGGTGGAGTGGGCTGACAAAGTCGTCGAGGGCTATGTACTCTCGACCACTTAACGCGACCTCTTGCCAAGCTCTTCCCGGCGAATAAAATGTTTTACAATCAATCCATAATTAAAAGAAGGCTCCCGGTCTTGGGTTCTTCCCGACGTCTACCTTCACGGCTCCTCTGGTCGTGACAATATGAAGGTGTATAGACATAGAGGCTCTGAATGGGTTTTTCCTGCTGATAGGCGTACAGAAAACTGGTGGCAGCGAGTAGCAGAGCAATGAGGATAATGATGGGAATAGATGGTGATAATACAAAGCTTCAGCACATCGTTATGACGCCACTCCTCTTGCTGGCCCTGGTAACGGTAGTGAAAAATTGATTAGCAGCAATGGTACACCAGAACATTTCAGTGTTGTTGCAACGACAGTGCTGCATCAAACGGGTGGATTTAAGGGGGAGGGTGGTCGGCCCCACCCCTTAAGTGAGAAGTTTTACAAAGGAAAAAACCACACCAAACCCCATTTTTTTCTACCAAGAAAAGTCCAGGAAATACATGGTTCAAATAGGACCGCCCGCCCAACTGTTCCCGACAACAAAGCACACTGAGAGCATGAGCGAGGTGGACGAGACCAGCTGCATAAATGGGAAGGCAAAGCCTCCCCAAATGGCACGCGTTCACACGCGGTGTGTTGTTACTGCAAGAACCTCGCATGGACAGAAAGTAAGCAAGAGAGTATCTGAATAATGTACTTAGGCTTCACCTGTGACCGTGCAGCAAACATAATGTCCTACATTTGCATGCCATCTACTAGTGTTCTGTGCTGACCTCATATTATTTTTCAAACGGCGGCGCCAGAGACAACAACAGGTAAACGTAAGTGGCCAAAGTGTGTCCAACAATCTGACGCAAAGATTTTTAGCTTTGAGTCTCTGCATGAGTAAGCATTTTTTAATAATTAATCTGGACTATGCTGTGCCGCGGTTCATCAAGCTGTACTTATACTTATGGATTCACTTACATTCTTACTTTCGAGTCATCCAAATGCTTCAAAAGAATGGATGCTTATTACAGGTCGAGGAAGCACAGTACGTATAGCTGTGTGTTGCCATCATCGAGTGCTGGGAAATACACTGTTGAATATTGATGCTGACAATACTTTTAGCCATTTGTGAAGCTCAACAACAATACACATCAATAAAGTAACACCACTCTCATCAGATTTGTGGCGAGCTGTTTTAAACTGGTACTCCGTCTTATCGATTTAATGACGCATTACGGATGAGGACAATGTGTAAAGGCCTGTGCACAGGCAGGCCCCTAGACATAATAAAAATGGAGATGCTTTTTACCAGCCTCACAATGTTGACTTTTCCTATAGTCGTGCCAGATTATGGCCTGTTTAGTAGTTTCTGCTGCCCTTATTTGGAACAGCAAATGCTGCAAAAGAATGCCAGAAGATATAGTAATTCCAGTAAAATTTGCATTAGCATTACAACGTACCAAACTTGCTTTCTGCCGCAACCTCTACACAGCTCACTGTGCCTGAATGAGATATACCCTTGCATTCTCTTTAACAGCTAAAAAGCGAGCAGTACAATTTGGGTCATGCAAGTAGTAGTAAGAACAAAAAATTCTAACAAACAGGTTTGTGCAGGCGTCCACTAATGTCTAGACACTGCTGCATAGCAGCTTGCACTTGGTTAGAGCACAGATTAAGAAAAAAAGGTGAGAAACGGTTCAGCCTAAAAGCTTTGCAGTTTGCATGCTCCGCTCAGGATCTTGTGAGGATTGAATGCACAGTTTTTTGCATATGCACATTGCTGAACGTGCCAAAGACTGCGCCATATGGGCAGAACTTATAGCTAGCAAATGGGAAATACTGAGCAGAGTTTTGTCACCAGGCCGACCATCTCCTACATCACAAAATTTCCATTCCCTGTATGAGTAGAGAGTAGAAACGGCGTGTAAATATGATAAAAATGACACTATGTTGCAAAGCGCAGTAACCTCTACAAACTTCGTCTTTGGGATAGCTACTCTTATGAGTAGCTTTGGGCTGTAATGCAAGCTGCTATAGTAGGATACAACTTAAAAAAAAGTCAGCAGTTGGCAAAAATGGGCCATGGTCGGCGGTGTCCTGTTTTACTCCGCAATCACAACAGTATATGAAATCAGATTTTTAATGTTTTGACTGCGTTATAGAAGCCAGAGGCATCAAAATTCTTGAACTAATAATTGCATCTGGTGATTAGCTTCTTGCTTAGGCAACAAGAGAAGTTTTACCAACGGACTACTTTGTTGTAGTGGAGGAATTCTGTGCAGTAGTCCTGAATGTGGGCGGAGCTTCACTGCAGACTTATCCCACTTTATAAGGGTAAAATCGAAGGTTTCCAAGTAGATGTACCATCTGCATAGAACTGTGTTTAGAACAGATCACAAAATGTACGTTTACGAGTTGCATATCAGAGGTTAAGAGTTAAATATAACAGCTCAAGTTGCATACAGGAAGAGCATGGAAGAAGCAATGTGGGGATATGCAGGGGAGGCTACAATATAGTGCATGCAATGACTTGGTAGAAGGGCGATTAGCTACAACCTGCAAAATGGCAGTTCTACAACACGACTGCCTATGTGAACACTGGCAAGTGTCCACCATTAACAGGAGCCAAATTTATTTGTCCGTCTTGAGCTTGCAGCTGTACAGGGCATTGACTGCCAATAGATAGAGGTATAACTACTTTTGCAGCCCAATCCACCGACTCATTTGCATTCAAATTTGGTTGTGTATTATGTGTGACATTGCATTTGATGTTCGACAACAGCACCAACCCACCCATGAAGCAAACAAGAAACATCAAACCCGTTGTAAGCTGTTTTATGTTTTTGACCCTTATATATATATATATATATATATATATATATATATATATATATACCTCTATAATCCTCTGCTTTTCTAATCAGTTATCTTTAAACGATAACATATTCAGTAATATTCTAAATTGATCAACACCACAAATTAAAATAACTGCAACCAACAGGGATTAACATGTCCAGAGGAAACCTGGAATCTCTCAGGTACATTCCAGGGTTAGCATAATTTTAAATTAACAAATGTCTTGCACGTGGTCAGACCATTTCCTAGAACTTCGCATAAGTATATTATCGCTCTTTGCACCCTTCCCACGTCATATCTTCCACCACATTTCCGGCCTTCTCACCCTCTCCCTTTGTTCATGTTTTCCTTTTTCTTTTCTCCTAATCCCCTACTATCAGTTCTCGGAAACCATGACATTCCTGTTACCCTCTCCGCCCCCACCTTTTAGCTTTCTCTGAACTTGAGCCATTCCCCCCCCCCTTGCCTTGTGCTTCCTTGGAAATGCCACCCCATTTCTTTCTCCTTCCAGTGCCAGCCTATTTTGTTTGCCTTGTTCTCATTTCCCTGTGCCACACTGACTAATCCTCTTATCTGAGTTTTACAGGTCCACCCAGCACCTCCCCCTGTCCCAGCCCCTTCAAAGCCTTTGTTCATTACACACCCCCCGGATATAAGTTTTTCTACTATTGCAGCTAAACAAATCAAGATTCACCTCCCTCCCCTTCCTGACACGCATCCCCTCTCACACCACTTTCCTCCCCCACCCGGGGCCTTCCTCCTCGGAGCGAAGGCCCTATTTAATCCCCGCCAATGATGAACGCTTTGCCCAGACGAAGACAAGCCCCCTTGTCGAAACGTGGCTCAAGCAACCTGAGGTTTTCCCCTCCCTTGTTCATTTTGTGATTGCCAAGGACCATCTACCACACCCTCTCTCTACCATGGATGCTAAATATACTTTGTCACACGACAAGCACAGTTACTACTATTCTCACCTTTCCCTGAAAGAGGTTGTCAATTTCTTTCCAGTGTTTGATCTGTGCCAAAGCTGTCAGTGCAGTCCATACAAACTGTTTTTCAGTCAGCTGTAACAGAAAGGACAAAGGAGCTGCATTAGGATGAAAACTAACAAACATGAACTTTTCACGCACAAACGCTCTGTGCCATGCTGTAAGGCACTGTGTTGGACGTCGCATGAGGCAAATGCGCAAATGAAAGTAATCGTGTCAATGTGGCTGCAGATGGGACATGCCGATGTAGCAAGAAAAAACTGCGCCCCAAAAGGGGAAAGGATATACTCACATTAAACAAAGCCTTCATCTGGGTCGGGCTCGCAATGTGGCTCTGCAATGTCATGACAAACATCACATTTGAGAGAAGAGTCAGCTAACTAAAAACTGCTAACCAGGTCTAGTTTTCTCATGTTTACCTACATGTGAGTGTACCTGGCAGTTTCACAACTCTGAGATGGTCAACAAAAAAGGGAGTTACCACTGAGAATTACAAGCACTCTCAGCTCCAGCAACATGACACGAAAGGACCAAGGCTAATATTAAGCAGTCAACTACAAATTCCAGACAAACTACTGTGCATAACTGAAGCCTACATTGAATAGTTACGTTTGTATTGCTACTTGTCATCACTGACTGCACAGAGCTGTAAAGTCAAAAACATCTCATTTAGAGGTACATTCCCGTAACAAAATATGACGCTCTGCAATGCAAGTGGCTACGATTATATAGTAGACACATCAGTATTTACAGACAATGTTTTCATGGCAGTGTGCTATGGGATTTGTTTTGCTATGTTTCAGCACTAAGTGCGCATCGCTGAACAGGTTTCGAAGAGTTAGCTTAGCTACTCTAAGATATAATGCAGGCTTTCAGTTTTAAACAGGCTTTTAATGCATAAGGTTCAAACATGCAGAAAACACCTAAACTGCCCCTGAAAAATGGGTAACTTACATTTGAGACATTGTAATGGTAGAGACAGCAGTAGTAAAGAGTTGTCACCAGGGATGTCCCAACAACGGGTGCTTTGCGAGGAAATTCTTGCATCAGTATGTTAAGACCTTCTTTTTCAGCTTTTGAGTCTTCCTCCTACAACAAAGGGCATAAGTAAAAGTTCAGCTATACCATGCATGTACGAACATAAGGATTTTACAGGCAGTCTCGGCTGTTCTCAAGGAATGGTAGACGCACACATGTAGAACCCTAAAAACACCTCCTATGCATTTTTTTATTAAAGAAATGTTTCTCATGTAATAAGGAATAAAACATATACCTTTTCATGTCTATGATTAGTTTCTCCACGTAATACTCCAGGGCATAGTATTGCTGAACGTTGGTAAAAAAAAGGCATCTTGATTTTACTTGGGAATACTGCTCAAAGTACACAACAGTAGTTAGTGCACAGGTCTTGCTTACCTCTATGATGAGCTGCATTTCAAGAAGCTTCAGTTCTTCCCTCACAACTTCTGCCTGCATTTCCAGTGAAGGGTCGGACTGGAAGTGGGATCTGCAGAGAATCAGCCCCTCAGCCAACAATCTGCCAATAGGTGAACTAAATAGTATCGAACAGTGGCCTGTACCTACTTGTAGCAAGACTGTAGGTTTCGAAGTTTCGTTGCAGCCTCTGGTGTTTCAACCGCAAGCCTGTACTTGATCATCGAAGAACAGAGGTTGGCTTTAAGCGCCTCCATTTCAACAAAACGTTGAGAAGGGCTTTGTGGAATGAGTAAACTACATACCGCAGCATCTTCAGTTCTGTCAAGCATACTGGTGGAGAAAAAGAAAGGAAAGACAACGCAGGCAATGAAGCACTCTTTATAAGATGGGCTCCAGGAGAAAACTTGACAGTGTGTAAATGTAGCGAAAGATGCTCAAAATTACACATCGACATTCGACACAGGCCTTACAATTGCCACTGTTACATGATTTGGGACATTCTTTCACAAGCTCAAAGCAGAGAAATAAAAGAAAAGAATATAAAAATATGATGCATTTATGACTAAAATAAAAAAATATCATAAACATGGCCCTGTCAACTGCTGCCTAGAGATGCATGGGCAACTTTGGTAGCCTCATTCCAGACCTTAAGTGTTTATCTTAAATATGCCTTCGAATTGAAAAATACAAGTTCAAAGTCCGAAAAAAAAGTATAAACACATCATGTGAGCTGGTTCCGGCTTCTACAATAGTTCTGAGTTCAGCACGGTGAAAATTCAAGCCAATCTGCAATCGCTCAATGAGCTTACTCGAAACGCTTCAACCACTGTGTATAAGACGCCAGCAAACATTCTCACCCAAGAATGTCCATCAGCTGACTGTTGTCATGCACTGCACGCAGATGACTGAGATAGTGAGACACGGGCTTTGGCCTCTGCATCAGCTCTTGGTTGAAAAGGGATGGCTTCAGCGTTTGTTTCAGAAAAAGCAGAACCAGCTGCACAACAATTAATGGACTGTCAGTTTTTAATGGACTTGCAGTTTCAAATAAGGTGCATATACACTGCTGTTAGGAAAAAAATTCTCGATTGACTATTTATTTGAGAGATTCAGGCCAGCTCTTAAGAAAAACATTTTTGACATTTCCTGCCTAATTTTACAAACGTAAAAAATAAAAAAGCTGAGCTGCTTTTCTGCACAAGTAACCTGCAATCACAAAACTGATGAAATCATGAAATAAGTGATGTCGGCTGGTAATGCTACACTACAGGTAACTAACATTGATTTATCTTCTGACCAGAAGAAGTTGCAACCACTAAAGTCCACTGCACTGCAACTCAAGAATGAAGCTGCAAATTCCTCTCAAAATGGCCCTCTTACCAACGGCACCAGCCTTGAGTTGTACCGAACTATAGCTACCACACAGAACCACCATGTTTAACTCAGAATGACTCACAGCCATTATGGCATTTCCATCTTGGATGCACACAGCCTCATTCAAAAGTGCAACTTTGTCCTCTTTAAAACGATGCTGCCCAAGGAAATACGGCTGTGTGGAAGAAAAGTAAAAAAGAAGAGAACCATTAACAATGTTGCTAGAAATTGCTATGGTACTACTGTATGCCGTGACAGTTATTTAGGCTCATTCATTGACATTACGGTGTGATTTCATAGTATGTATATATCAGTCAATGACATCTGGCTTGAATTCAAGCATATATAGTATCCATAGCAAAATACAAAGAGACAACATCTTGAATTATCAACCAATACATAATACACTGCCGTAACGAATTATGAAAACTAAAAAAAACACCGTCTTGTACACTTATCTGAGCAACATTCTGACATAAACACATTCATTTATATTGTGCTGTGTCAGTGCAAGTTACAAAACCTCAGGCGGTTGAAATTTCCGCAGCTCTTCACTTCAGCGTCTATGATAGCCTGAGTTGTTTGGGGATTTTAAACCCCCATAAACTAAACTTAACATTTATTTACGTGAATTTATTTATAAACACATTTATTTACAATCATGTAAAATTTACATTTCGCATAAACACAGGAAGGGTCTTACATGACTATTGCACACTACTTGAGCATATATTATGCAGGTAGCTTGGACATAATTTTATATCTGTCACTGGTGGATATCCATCATATATTGTTCGCTGCTCTCAAGCCCTTTAATGTAACTCTAATCTGTGCACCTGTTAGGACCACACGGAGTACTCAATGTAGTCACACAATGTTTCAAATGTTGAGCTCAACGCCACTTGTTTTAAGAAATTTTTTCACAGAGGAAGCTTTGTGAATACTGTGAGGGCACGATCTGTAAGAACTCACACAAGGTAAGACGTTGCTGAAACTGTTACCTTGGCAGCCGCTTCACATGTAATGTGAGGCATCTGTGAAATACATTCATGGTACATCACCGGCAATCCTCAAGCCGTCTGCCCAATGTGTCCACTTCTTGCATTTGACAGTTTGACACTGTTAAACGAGCAAAGGCGCTAGATTTCGGTTGTGTGTTTTCTTCTTTGTAATTATGCGTAATACATTCATGGGTCAGCATGTGGTATCCACCTAAAAGAGGTAAATAATTTACAAATGAGTTTCTTCTCTCATGCTATTTCAGATTCGGCTTCAATAGCCAAACGATGGCTCTGACATCGAATTTCAGTATAGATCATGTAAGGTATGTAAAAAATACGGTACTTTGCTGTTTTAATTCATTACAATGCTAAATCCAGCCTGCGTCAAATCCAGAATGACAACAAATGAAGATGCAGTTTCTACACCAGAGTTTTTTCATGCCTCCTATGGCATATACTGAGCTTACACGTCAAAGCCATTGCTTGGATGTTGAAAACCAAAACAGCATGAGAGAAAAAATTCAATTATAAATTATTTACCTCTTATACGTGAATACCATACTATCCATGTGAATAAGGTATCCATGTTAACTAATGTCTTGCACATTATTACAGAAATGAAAACAACACACTTAAAATTTGGTGTCTGTGCTCCTTGGGGGGGTATTGTTTGATATATTTATGTAATTTTTTTGTATATTAAAAATGAATTTATGACTACTCTCACAAAATTTCACTCTTATATCTGTACAAAAAATTTTATATCTGTTTTTTTCTGAATCTTGTTAAAAAGCTGCAGAGTTAAGAAAATGTGACAGAAAGCTGGTTCAACATTCATTGCATTCCTGTAGACATGCTACAGATTAAGACATCCTTTCAATATTTTTTTGCAAACCATAAATTTAGGCCTTAAATTTCTGTGATTCAGTGTCTGTAGACATATCAAGTGAGAAGAAAATTTCATTGAAGACATTTAAAGTTCAAAAACTTGAAGAATGTTGACCTGCACTATGGTCTTCAGAGTACAATAAAACAAACGGGGTCAAAAATAAATAAAAACAGCCATGATGAGATCTGCTCCACAAGGTGAATATCTAGGTAGAAAACCATAACGGTGGAAAACCCCCACTGTTCGAGCGTTTCCCCACACAGCTGCTGAGGTTCAGCGAACAATTTTTTATAGGGTATGTCCCATTCAATTTGAGGAATGAAACTTTGGGACAGCATAAAAAAAGACGCATTCACGCTGATACCGCAGTTTTAAAAAAAATCAAATATTTCGCTATTTATTGGAATTTCAAAGCCGCGTCCCCTCTTAAAAAGACACTGAGGACTAACTGAAGTTGGTCTGTACAATAGACTATCGCACTCTAACTACAAAAATGTTATTTTCACTGAAAACGAAGACTTTATAACCTTCAAAAGGCCAAAAATTAAATAAAGATGCTGCCAAGCCCAACCGATTTCATAAGCAAAGTGCGGTGGGTCAAAAATAATTTGCACGTGGATCCCAAAGTCTAGGCTATACTGCCATTCACTTCAAAACAACAATGAGTCCTTTTTCTGGTCTTGATGTTATTAGTTAATTTGAAATGAATTGTAGGAAAATCTTTAAAGCTAATTGCCTCAGCAATAAATGCATCTTGCTGCCGAGCAACCATCAACCACCGAGTCACAGAGTCGATTTTTTCTATGAACAAAAATGGGATGGAGTCGTCCCCAGTTTCATCTCAATCAACACCAGAACCCAAAGAACTCATTACCTGGCCTATTACAATGTTCTTTACAGTTTCCTCAGGAGTGTTCACGCTTTTCAGACCCTTCGTGGGAACCTGCACAGAAAATTGTAATGTTGAGGCATAACGAATGCAAAAAATGACTTGCACTATCCAAACAGTCGCATAAATACTTACATCATGTCCAATCTTCAGTCTTTCAGCATGCTTTTGTATGTCCCAAGTCTGCATTCCTCAGATTCGAGCCAGATGCAAGTGGAGCAATACCTAATAATTAAAGGCATAGACTTTAAATAAAGTTTTTTTGCTGCGTACTAAGCACACTTGAAGGATGCGTTCTCATACCACAAACTTCTGCTGTGACTCGGTTCAGTTCATCGAAACCGAATTTCCTCTGTTCGTTGCTTGAAGACTGTGGCTTCTTGTTGAACTGTACGTTCCTTCTGCCATCGTCGTCCTGCATAGTTACAAGGCAAGATTAGCAAGTCTAGGGGGCAAGGCTTGAGCATATTATGCTCCAGACAACCTATACTTACCACGTCATCTTCGAAAATCAAGGCGACATGTTCGGATTTGTTCCAGTAGTCATCATCGGCGCTTGATTCTTTCCTGCATTGATGGGAACAGTGTTTAGTGGGAGACCATTGAAAATCGTTGCAAAATCAAACTTACTTATTTTTCGGCTGCACTATCTGTTCTAGGCAGTCGTGAATAGTGGATGACTTGAAAGGATCAGGGCCAAAGTCTGCGTCTTGCTTGACTTGTGCTGACAGCCGAGCCGCTTCTCGCTGCAGTTTCGTTTACGCGATTACCGTTAATCACACTGCGAGCAAAACAGCTATTAGCCATGCACTAATGCTAAAAAAAAACAGGGCTAAAACGGTTCATGTCACAGAAACCATTTTCCTATCGTGTTTTTGAAAAAACATTACGCTAACTTGAATTTGGTGAGAAAGGCAATGATCAGTTTCAGATCGTCAGCAGTTGCACTTTTCCGCCGTGCGAACATATCGTTCGCAATGCGATATCACTGCTGGCGCGTCGTTAAATTGAAGTTCGAAAGGTAAGAGCAATAAGATCATGTCGTTAAAACTTTTCGATTGTCTAAACACTCAAGTGACATCACCAGAGACGACGTATCCTGAAGCCAGAAGACGGGCGTGTTCCCAGCCCGGTCGCTGTTCGTCTTCGACGGCGAAGTGGACAGCCCGACAGAAGCTGATCCCGGTCAACTTGAGAGGTTGAACATTTTCTGATGAGCACGACACAACACGCTGTCCTCGATTTTTGCACGTTTATTGACGTAAGTGCAATACGTCCTACAGCAAGTTCCGGTACGCTTTGTTTAGCGTGTAGCATTTGCAGCGAGCCGATCAGGCCAATCAGTCTCTGCTTGGCTTGGCATCGACTCTGTCGCGGTCACAACATTGTTTCACTTTCGTTTCTCGGCAGCTGTACTTAGCGGCACGGAACTTGAACTCTGTATTTCTAATCGAATGTTATTGAACCCTTTAATGCCCTATAATAGAAGGCATTGGCCAAAATTATGAAGGAATTAGACAAAAATTCAGACCTCAACAAGCAACGGCCCATCTCGTTTAATTTTCATTGTGAACAAGGCACCCATAATGTTGCCGAAACGTCAATGTGTTCATGTTTTTTTATGTTTTCTTTTCCTCTGTGACCTCGCTCGGCGAGTGCTGTTTCCTTCAATATGCTGAATTTCCCTCGCCGGACTGGTTTCCGTCGAATCCTCAACTAAGATAGCCGCATTCAAGCGTGAATGTAAAAATTTTGTCGAAGGCGCAAAGAGTTAATAATTTTTTAGATCAGCTTCGCTTGCAGCTGATCTCGGCCATCACTCGGCCAACGCCGCAGCTTTAACTGTGTTGGAGTATTTCCTTTTTCAGCAGGTTTTTTTCTTTATTGCATGGAAAAATTGTTGAAAAAGGAAAAACTCGATCAAACTCCTGCCTGAAGTAGTCGGGCTGCATAATACGAGCCCGCCACTACCCCACATTTCACCGCGTATCTTGATGCATGTGTGTGCCTCCCGGAATGTTCGAGATGTCTTTCAACGCCGCAGCCTTTCTCCCCGCATGTCGAACTGCCAGCTCCTCGCACTGTGCTCAGACAGCAAGCACTACAGTTTGCGCAGCTGCACACAAAGGACGCCACAAATCCGTGACGTACGCTCTAGCGTGCGCTGCGCAGAGAGGATGCCATGACTCGGTGCGCTCACGAAATCGGAGCCCACACGCTAACGCAGTCCCCTCCGCATCAATCTACCGTGAATGTTTGTGCGGAAGCGTGCTAAGAAGTCTCGCTGAAACGAAAACCGGGCAACCGGCGTTGTTACTCAGTGACGTCACAAGAGCGGGAGAAATCCGATTGGCTGGAGGGACGTAAGCTGACCAGACCGGCGAATGCCCTCTGCTAAAGCTGTGACGTCACCAGACCAGACCTGGGACGGGGCTGAACGAATGTCTGCATTTCAGTACAGTTCGCCATAGGCATAGAGCCGGAGGCAAACCCGTCGCATGTTTCCGAGTGCATCGAGGATGGAAGGTACAACAGTGCTCTACAGCTTCTCATTACCACACATAACAGAGTGTCCCTCAGGTTTTTTCTCTTCAGGAGGATGACTCAGAGACTACAAACATTTTGCCCGGGAAAGCGCTGGCTGCTGAGGATATGTCGACACTGAACTTAGCATCCAAGCTCTACATGTTAAATAGTACGCAGTGTGCCAATGGCATCAGGGATTTGAGACACTCAGCAGTAATTCCTCCCCTCCAACATCAGCAGTAAAAGGTGAGGTTGCTGGACTTTGAAGAGAACCGCCACATTTATACGCAGCGCATGTCAAGACTGTACATTCCGTCAAAACGTTTGAACCTACGGCGCCATGCGCAGTGTGCCCCACTCATTGATTACTGGCATGGGGTTTCGCAATGATTCGTACAGTCTATTGTGTTATTCCTTTGCTCGAGTGCGAAGTACACTTTGAAATGCAAGACACTCACTGGTACCAGCAACCATACGTTTGGCTATTTGTTTAATAATTACTGGGTTAATGTAAGGAACTTACGTGAAATGTGCTGCTTTCTGCAAAAGATGCTCGCACAAGGAAGTGTGTGGATCTGAAGGAAACATGCACATCTCAATGGCAAAAGACATAAAATGTTTATTGCTGAAATAAAAAGCGCGCAAGATAAAAACACCTGCAGAAATTAAGACGGCATAAATGAGAGAGGCAGGCTGAATTTTGAACCGACCAAGAAAGTCCCCTTGGTATTCACAAGTCCAGCTCACTGCTGAATGCATCTAGTATAGTTCACAAGAATTCATCACACCAGTCGTACAAACACTCGTAGCAGTCAGTTGCCTGCCTGTTGTTGGCACCACAAATGTCCTTCATCCACTCGACGAAGATGTCCTTGTTCTTCTTCAGGACCAGGAACTGACCGAGGACAACATAGGCCTGAAACAGCAATGGTGGTAATGGCACTTCCATTAGTTGGGATACTGTGGCTTTGACAGCAGTGCCTGAAAAACTTTCCCATTAAAGGGTAACTACAGGGGAATTTAGGGCATTTTCAGTTTACGATCGCATTATATTTCTCGGACCCCCACCCCCTACCCGCTGCAATAAAGTTTTATGAAATAATGACAAAAAAAAGCCAAATATCAGGAAACGAAAATTTAGTTTTGACCAAAATAAAGGTGTTCCGACAGACCAACAAATAATGTCCCAAGTACTTTTCGTGTGCACGTTGAGCAGCAATAGTGGTGACTAAATGAGTGCTCCATTAATTATATTTCTGAAATGACCAAAAATTACAGGGACACTTAAGCTTTGGCTTGAGGTTATGACATGACAGTGTGAATGGTTCTTTTAGTACCTCTTTCCAATTACACTCATTAGCATACATCAGTAAGCATACTAGACCATGCGATACACCAAATGAGACAAGAGGTCTCCCTTCAACCAAGTCGAATGAATGCGGCTCCTTGGCCTAGGGGTAGTGTGACTCACAACCCAGCTCGCAACCCCAATTATCTTTTCAGCACAATTTACTTTATATCCTTATTTCAGTTGTTCTACAACCTCACAACAAATTATACTCCAGTTTTAATCATTTTCATTCTACAGCTTAATGTGTGATGTCGCAACCCTCTCAACCAATCCTGAATTAGTGTATTAGTGTGACAACGCATGCAGCTTTTGCTCCGAATAATTGCTCCAACGCTGCCATATTAAAAACAAGCTCGAAATTGTTGCTTCACCAAATGCAGAGCAAATATACCCAATATAAACATATCCAAGGCTGTCCAAATCACTCCAATCGAGGCCAGGAAACCGTAACATTTCAAATCATACTGCCCAAGACAAAACGCCAAATTTGATCAGCTGGCTTTCAGGGAGCAGCTCATTCAACAAATCTTCGGGTATGATAAGGTAAAAGAAGCCCACGCCCCCAATCCTCCTATAGAATCCATTCGTCACCAACCAGAAAAAAAAATTGAAAAAGAAGGAACTGCAAGCTCTGCTATCAGAGAACAAAGATCAAACGTTATGTGGAGTGCCTGTCAAGTCTATTTCTGCTTCACATCTTGACCTGACTGCTTTTCCAATGATGACCCCTGACTTGGCAGACCATGGAAAGTGCAATAATTTTTCCTCAGAGCTGAAACTTGGAAGAATGACAGCTACAAACATGTGCAACAGTTTTTATATTCCTGTTTTCCTCTAATCAAGTTCTGGCTTAGTGCAGCCAGTGATTTTTTTTTGCTGCTTACTTTTTTCACATTTCTGGCATATCTGACAAATAAATGTTCAAGTACCTTTCCACACACAACTAATAAGCTACAGTTTCATGCATTGCAATATGCACTGGGTTAGTCACTTTTTTCGAAAAAAAAAAATTGTTTCAATACACTCCGAATCGTGCATTTTTCCACAGTAATTGAAGAGTTAAAGGAACTTCTCCAGCTAATGACGTGGACTGATTCTACCTTTTCTCGACTGACCGATCCCCTTAGACTTGCTAGAGTGAAATCTCAGGGGATGGCAGATGAATGGGGAATAACCCCGGCGTCGTGAAAATCGGATTGACGCCATTAGCTGCAGGGTTTCCACTGCGGGGTACCTGCCGCTTCTTTCTTGAGTTGCATCTGACTATAGCCTTCTCTAGCTTTAAAACAACCCCCAAGATATTGAAGAACACAAACCAGCCTGATCCTGAGTTTTCTTAAACAAGAAACCAGAAAAGACTTGACACTAAGCCACAGGCAGCACACTCAGCAAGAAAATCTCCAAGAATTAACTCGCTGAGAACTGCAAGTACTTCTACACAGCCCCCAACTGACGAACGCAACACGCTGCAAATGTGCTGCCACAACCAGCAGAGTGTCCCAATCCTACTGTTGAAGGAGCAATCGGACTCTGGCAAGCAACGAGAAGTGATAAAGCCATCAGAAAAACAATATGAGTGTGAGATCCTTGTTGCAGAAAACGCACCACACTGCGAAAAATGTGCAAATGAAGCCCCAGGCTCCTACTTTCCCCGAGGAAAAATTTGAACCCTGAACTGCAAAACTGTACAGAAGTTGGTTTATGGGGTTTGATGTCTCAAAGCGACTCAGGCTATAAGAGACATCGACGTTGTAGTGAAGGGCTCCGGAAATTTAGACCACGGCTTCTTAAACGTGCACTGACATCGCACAGAACACAGGCCTCTAGAGTTTCGCCTCCATCGAAATTCAACCGCCGCGGTCGGGATCGAACCCACGTCCTTCAGGTCAGCAGTTGAGGACCTTAACCACCGAGCCAACGCGGTGGACAAACTGTACAGAAGTGCCACAGAAGTAGATGTCTCACTTTATCAAAGCCGTTCTGTCCTAGCCGCTTGCCAAGGACCGGTCCGATCCCACCAATGTCGGTGACTGCCTTTTCTCCCATTGGCTCAGAGACGAAATTGCGGTGCTTTTGGGATGTGGACGACATGGCTGGATGTTCTGCATGAATAAAAAAAGAAAAAGCAAATGTCATTTTCTTGCGAGACCAGTGCGGCTACAAAGCACTACGATGAGCTAGACTCCTTTAAGGTTTACGATTCTAATGGATAACACAGTTGAGACAGCCAGTATGATTTCATGCAGATGTGAGGTCACCAAATGTGCAAGATTTGGAGACAGTAGTTAAGTCTGTTCTGAAAACTAATTTTGAAGTAGACGCTAACAGCCAGTTGCTTATTCACTGATTTCATGCAATTATTAATCCTGTAATGAGTGCATCGACGCAATTTTGCCAGCAGCATTTTGTACACCAGTTTTTACACACAAAATTACGTGCAATGGTGAAAGAGCACTTAAAATGTGTATCTTTTGAGGAAATATCCTTACTGACGTCACGATTTCTGGTCATGAAGTCCAGATGCAGCTGATTCGCTTTAGGAGTCGCAGGAGCGGTTCGGGACAGCTATGACTCATTTTATTCGTGAGTTATTCATGTTTGCCCCGTAACATTGCAAACTATCAACAACGTACTCGTTATAGTACACTTGGTGCCGTTCACACGCCGTAGCAGTCGTGCACGTCACGCCGTCAGAGACACACCTGTCGCCCATTTCGACCAGCTCGGCAAAGGTTTTTCTTTCCCATATTAGGCGGCATCGTATATCGGTCATTGACTTACAAGTATGGGGGAGCAACGGCTTCAGCACGGCCTGCCCATTCAAACAAGTTCAGACAACATCACGCATGTGACCGTTCGTAATTCTCAATATTGTGAGCCGCCAACTCTCGATGTAAGGCAATGACAATACAATCAGAAATTCCTGTGCAAGGCCGAGGAACTGACACACACACACGGGACACAAGTTGCGAGACCTCTTTTACCACGACGAAAGGGCTATTCTACTTCTAAACGTTGTATATTTATCCGAAGTAGCGTAACAAATGACCAGACGCTGACAAAAGTTCAAAGTCGACCGTTCACCAAGTTGAAAAACCGTTACTACCGGACAGCCGCAGAACATCATTAGCCGGGATGCATGCGTAGCAAACAAAGCAAGCCAGTAACCGAAGTAGTGTACACGCTTTACCTGTCTGGTCCCGAAGTCTGAAAAACTGTGGGAAGTCCTCTCGGCAGTGTTTAGCGGTCGCACACACGCAACGCCTTTCACCAGTAGCACCGGGCTGGGCTACCCGCAAGTGAATCAAAGCAATTCAAACGTTTTTGAATACATCAACGGATGAAATCAGCAGCCAAAGTTGCGACAGTTGCGAATCTGAAACTCTCGATAGCAATGCATTAAAGTTCAATCAACTTCTAATGATACAACTATTTAAAACTTGTTTTATTTAAATACATAATTAAAATATTTTAATTCAAAAACAATAAGAAACGGTGGGACGCGGCACTTAATAAAGTGCATTTCTTCTTCTTACTCTCGTTGACGCGCGCTCATTCATAAACAGTGAAGATGGCGGACTGCATGTGTGCGGTTGTAAAAACCGCAACCTCCCCAAGACACACACATTTCTCCTTTGAGCTATGCACGTACGAGTCTCGCCCCTTTTCCTGTCTGATCTCGTGTTTGCGGGTGATCGTCCTGATTGAGTACAAGCGGTCCAGACCCGTCAACGGTGCGCATTCCGGCCTAATTTCAAGCGGTCGCAACGCCGTACTTGGTGACAGCTTGATCAACGTGGCCCGCATCAGCAGTCCTCGACCTAGCGCTCTGAGTACCACGTACTCGTCCCACAGACAAGGAGAGCCAGAGTTTGCATTCCTTACGTCTCCTAAGCGGCAAATCCAAGCAGCATGTCGCAGACAACCAAGATCAAGCACCCCAAGCAACCACAGATATCCATCGGCCGGCCGTTGGCCGTCCGTTTCGGATGTTCCGGACGGCCGTCGGACGTCCGCGAACAGGCGGTGGACGTCCGTCGGCCGTCCTATAGGCGTCCAAAGGGACATGTTTGTCTGGCCAACGGGCATCGATTTCGGACGTCCGTTCCCGGATCTTTCTCGGATGTTTGCATATATGGCACATGCATACTTTCTTCCTGTCTGCCGGGCAATAAAATGAAAAAGCAACTGAAAGTACAGCGAAAATATTTTATTGTGATTGTACATCAGCACAGGACTGAGTTACTTTGAAGTGTGTAACTCCTGAATAGGACGTAAAAATTCGAGCGCACACCCATCTTCCTACTTCCATGATGAAGCGGAAGCGAACAGCTTCTGCAAAAATTGAAAAGAAAAAGGTTAGTACTCAGGTGCTGCCAAAACTCAGTAGACCATGATAAATTCAAAAATGCTTGGCAACTTTGTTATTGGTATTCACGTTAATGAAGCCCAAAATAACACAGAGGTGAGAGACGCACTGACATAGTCATCATCCTTGACACCAGAAGGTATTCTATGCTTGCAAGAGACCAAGAGCTAGGAAATTGAGCATTTTTCATGATGGCACCCGCCCTACAACCCACCTGTTACATGCAGTCTCTAATTTCAGAGTTCTGCCCTCCTTTCCCTAGACTCAAGCAACAACCAGTGTCAGGACTGCTGACAAAAAGATTATGCCTGCGCCAAATTGCAAGAGATCAAGGATGTTCGGCAGCTTTGTCAATGCTATTCATGTTAATGAAGACCACAACAGCAAAAAGAGGCAAGAGACGTAGCACAAGTCTCAACCCACCTGTAGCCCACACCACAGTATAGCCATAACATAACTCCAACTCTCCCGCGAGAGAATGTTACAGGTCCTGCTCCATTGTCATAAAAGTAATTCCTGAGCAGTGTACTGTACTTACCTCCGTAGGCCATGCCGCTGGCAATCACACTAGGCCTTCTTTCATCCGAAGTCAGTGTAGTACGATAATCCAGCGTTCCAGGAGGGCTTCAGGCGCTTGCCGTATCCTTCGAATTGTTCAAGTTGCACACCACTTTCGTCCGCAGACTACAAAAGCCACACATTCACGTAACAGAGCTCAAAAGGGGCACCACGCTTCGTACCTAACTGACAACGCCGCCATTACGCCGCTGCACTCTGTGGCTGATGGATTGACTTGGGCTGACTGCAAACTGCATTTATGATAATGATGATAGCAGAGTTCAGCGGGAGTTTTGAATTTACAAATGGTTTCAATCGCATTTGACCACGGCGGAGACGATGTCGCTACTGATTTTAGATGTTTTCTAGATGTACATTAGTAATTTATTTACTGCAAAATTGTGCACCACTCGCTCCTACCCTTAAATAAGTTTAGTTCAGCAGTGGCCCTTGCACAGGTTTGAAAAATTCTCCCGCCACAACCGTTGGCTCGTTTGTGGTGAAACCGCGCACAAAGCTTCCTTATTGTTGTCCGTTTTAAGGCATAGTAAGTATAAAAGTGGTACTTGCTAGGTTTGGTCACGCGAGATGCGAAACAAGAAGCACCCGTGTTGAGATCGAGCCGCCGTCATCGAATTTCTGCCGAAAGATACTTGTGGCGCCATCTGGCATGGCTGAAGGAAAGCGCCGCGACGGAAGCGCCGAGGAGAGCCCTGCAACGAGCGCGGCGGCTTGCTTTGAATGCGTCGTTCGGGCCATGTCGTCTGCTTATGCGCGTGAAATATTTTTCGGCCAACGCATTTTGAAAACTATCGTAAACAAATTAAATGACTTGAAGGTGATTTACGAATAAAAGATATGTTCTCCATTGTCTCGTCGTATTTCTGCCGTCTGCTTTCGCGGCGCTTTCCTTCAGCGATGCCAGATGACGCCACAAGTATCTTTCGGCAGAAATTCGATGACGGCGGCTCGATCTCAACACGGGTGCTTCTTGTTTCGCATCTCGCGTGACCAAACCTAGCAAGTACCACTTTTATACTTACTATGCCTTAAAACGGACAACAATAAGGAAGCTTTGTGCGCGGTTTCACCACAAACGAGCCAACGGTTGTGGCGGGAGAATTTTTCAAACCTGTGCCGATAAAGTTGCAGAACACGGTATATGACTAGGGAATTGCGCGAATTTACAAAAGCCCTCAAGTCAAACCCTGTAGCTCATAGAAATAATTTCTCCAAAGCAGATATGCGGATATTAACGCAATTTCGCGCACACTAGCGAATAAAACTGACAAAATTTTCTTCGCGAATAAAATTTTCTAGGTTAAAAAAGCGAACTCTACAGTATAAATACTCGAACGGCGCGAATTTTCTGTGTGAAAAATTAGAAAAAAAACTCTATACACATATCCTGAGAATATACTCCACCGTACATCCCTCGGACGTACACCTTGTCTCTAATGCGGATATACAAAAGCGGATACTGTCCGTACGTCCGGCGGATGTACGAATACGGATATCCGAAATCGGATTGTGTTCGTACGTCCGATGGACGTCCAATCTCGGAAAAGGACGTTCGGATATAGCTCGTACGTCCGACGGATATCTGTGGTTCCTTGGGACGTGACCAAGGAGGTTCTCGAAGAGTACGTGCTTCCCAAGGAGAACCAACAGATTGTCCGGGTTAGTACCGCGTGTTTCGTATTTATCTGTCCCTGTTACGAAAAATTCCGCTGCGCAATCTAGTGAACTATATGGGCTTAAAACGCCGACTACAAGGTAACTTTTGATGGTCTTCGTCTTTAAATGAGTAATTTAACATCTAAAATTGCCTGCATTTTCAGGAATCGGCGAAAAACTGCATTCAGCTGCGGCAGAACTTTCGTCCAGGCGGGCGAGCAAAGAAGCGAGTGTGACAGAATGCGCCATCTGGCGAGCGGTGTTAATTTCAAGGAGCAGACGACACGCACATCCGAAGAAACCGCGCGAAGTGCGCATTCTCGCCCCAAGCCGTGATATCGGTTGCCTCACCGCTCGCCAGATGGCGCAGCCTGTCAAAGTGGCTTCTTTGCTCTCCTGGACGAAAATTTCTGACGCAGCCGAATGCAGTTTTTCGCCGATTCCTGAAAATGCAGGCAAGTTTAGATGTTAAATTACATATCGAAAGACGAAGACCATCATAAGTTACCTTGTAGTCGGCGTTTGAGCCCATATAGTCCAGTAGTTTGCGCATGAGAATTTTTTCTAACACGGAGAGATAAATACGGAACAGGCGGTATATTTGTCCTTCGTTGGCTCGTTCATTGAACCGTTTAGGAGTTAAAAGGGTTCGCACGTAACGTCACTCGGGTTTACTTCAGTTGCATGTGTAGCAGGTGGGGAATTCCACTCTGCTGATGTTTTGGGAACGAGGGAATATTGATAGCATGTAGTGCAGTTCCTACTTCACACAGATGTCCAGTACACGATGAAGCATTTAAACTTGCACGATAGCAGCAGTAATGAAGAACTGTTGGAGTTCATCCAATTCTGTCATTTTTCAGCGAGTCGGTTGTCCGCGCACACGCACGAAAAAATTGAGGTCATCGGTTGGTACTACAATTTCGCTCATCATAGTTGACCAATGATCTAAAAGCTGTAGCAAAAGGTTGCTGTTGAAACGCATTCACTTGAAGTCACGGGCGCCATTTTAGTGCTTCATCAGTGCAGGCCAGAAGAGGGGGAGGGGTGGGGGGATAATCCGATTATAGCAGGATTCACAGGGGGGGGGGACGTCGAGAGGGGAGGGGGTTCTTGACGTCACTGTTCCGCGAAGCCCCTGCATTCGCACAGGAGGCGAAGTCTGAAAACTAAACATTTTGACAGATTTGCCTGTCTGCAGAAGGGTTGAAATGCGGGCCAGTTGGTACATTGTAAACGAAAAAACCAGTCACACAAGACGACGGACAAGAAGAGTGTACAAACTACAACGCCTGTCTGGTTGGGTTTGAAGACTTATAATACATTAATTTGAAACCCAACGTTCCCGAGCCGGCTCAGCTTCTTCAGGGGTGACTGGGGGTAGCGAGCAGGAGGTCAAAAGAACAAAAGCTGTCATGTGAAAGGCATGGGGTAGGGGTATTAAGGCTGTGAGTCATGTTGTCCGCCTTTGTTCCCTGATTTCCAGATGTCTTGCAGCCTTTCTTCTGCTGGTGAAAGCCTCCTCAGTACCACACATGTTTTGCCCATTTAACCAGAACACTTAGGTTGGGAGAGGTCCATTTCCTCCAAGTACTTGCTGTTATCATATGACTCACAAAGCATTCCCCCCACCCCGAAGTTGCTGACTCCCTGAAGAAAGGATCTCCAACCTTGGGTTCTTTTGTGCCGGCCTAGGGAAAACTCCCATCCCCCAGGTGTCTCGAATCGGGGAACAAAGGTGGCAGGGGAGTGCTCCACAGTAGTAAAACCGGTCTAGAAACGAAAGTGGCCGCTTTTGCCCACAACAGGCACAGTCATGGAAAGGGGGGCAGCGCCTTGTGGGTTATATGAGAACAGGAAGCACTTCGAGGAAACTGGGCCCAGAAGCCAAGGCAGGCGCGTTCTCGTCGGTGCGCACGAAACCGCTGTCGTCTGGCAACAGTGACTTGCCTTTTTTACTTCGCCTCCCATGTCAATGCCGGGATGGGGGCTTCGCCGACCAGTGACGTCATGAACCCCTTCCCCTCTCGAAGTCCCCGGCTAGTAACATTGGTCCCCAGCGTGAATCCTGCTTAGACACCCTGCATGAACGCCAAAATGGCAACCACTGTGGCTTGAGTGCCTGACTCCTATTGCATGAAAACTGCACACTTTATCGTGCGTAAATTGTTTTATCCAGTGAAGTAGATGAAGCTATTAACCTTGTAATTCCCATGCAATGCAGATACTGGATGGTAGCGGTGAACTTCCAATATTTTAACAACAGTAGTCCACACATCGAAAAAACCTGCTAGCTTTATGAAGAAATACAATAATGCAAATATTAAAAATACGTAAATTATGGTGATTTCTGTGTGTCAAAAACTTCACGCAAAATAGTGAGGTGCATTCAATAAATTGGCATCGAAATTCAAAACTTCCATCACTTGCCAAGTGTAGCAATGTGGCAGTACAAAGTCAAGGCAGTTCTACCGGTGGAGTTTGGTTTTGTGGTAGGTTACTTCCATCCTGCATCGCTGACGGCTAGCAATTAAACCTTGCTTTTGATGAATATGCCTGGAAGAGGTTGTTTCTGCAATAATGTGAGAAAGTGGTGCAGGCCTGAAAGCGCAAATAAAAAAAATTCTCACTTTTGCCATCCTTATTTTATGCGATATGCCAGGCATCACAGGGCCAAGGAAGGTGTTTTGTTATACTTTGCATGGGCAGCTGTTGTAATAAGCTGCAGGTGAGTGTAGCAAAGTGTAGCACGAAGTCACCGTGGTGCTCGCCTACATAACTTATCGCAGTGCTTCTTGCCCTCGTCCTGCTGTTGTATCTTCAATGCCTTTGTTGTTGCTTCAGGTGCTTGGTGGCCGAGGAAATAACCTCCATGAGGTTGAAGACCCCATGGGCACTACTTACCTCGTGAGCATGCCGGTGAAGTTCAGAAAGAATATATGGATCAAGCGAGGTAAGTGCACATCTGGTCACACCAGTATGACTTGCACAGATTCGTGTTTGCCAAGAAAGAAAAAAGGAGTGGGGGTTTGACGTAGTTAAACCGAGTTACGTTAAACCGAGTAGATGTGCAAAAGCGCGAGTTTAGCCTGGTTAGCTCATGTTTTTGCTTTGCTGAGTCGTTCGTATGTCTGGCAACGGTATTAGTTCGGTAGTAGTAATAGTTGATGAAGGCGACGATGTGCAATGCACAGCGAGAGATTGTGTTGCAGTTCAACACGAGGACGTGATCGGCTGCACCGATGGTATAGCGCTGTCGTGCAGTGGTCAGCAAAGCTTATCTGTTCGCGCCACCATGTGTTCAACACCCTATTTATATTTATTTTATTTTATATTTTATTCATGCATGGGCTGTTGCTTTGCTAGGTTTGGATGAGGTCACTGTCAAGGTCAAGCTCCATAACAAACTCGGTGAGCCGGTTAGACCTCGTTAAGTAGTGCTTTCACACAAAAAAGCTCTTTCCATGTCTCGTTTCCAGGGTCAGTGCAGTACATTAAGTGAACTGTAGTTGCTACACAAAGTATTAAAGTGAACTGAGTTTCAAATCTTTGACTTTTTATAAAGTGTGAAGTAGCTGTTTGTCGATAAATGCCACTGGATCAGCACAATAAATGCCGGCTGCATAAAGTGCTTGGTGTTTTTTTTTCATTTTTACAAGTTTGTAATGGTACTATGCCTCGTGTTTGCCAGTGCAAAAATAAATAAAATAGGAACAGAAGCCAGGACATGCATCAACTGAACCACTTGCAGGGTATTTTTTTTGTCCGATGTGGATCCTTTCTTCTGCCCTGTCATTATTTGTGGACTCGTAGGCATGAGCCGAAGTGGCAGCAACCCACTAGCCAACCTCATTCATATTAGTTGGAACATAAATTGTGCTTTGTCCATTAGTTTCTAATTTCTTCCCTTCTGTCATTGCACTGCAGATAGTTTGCTGTGACGCGTGACCTCTGTGATGTGTCGTGCATGATCTCTTGACACGTGATCTCTGCCTGAAGTAGAGTGGACTAATCTGCACACTGTGACCTGTAATGGTGGATGCTAAGTTGTGTTCGTGCTATCAGTCCTTTCACGCCTGATTGAAAACGCATGCTTCCTCTGCAGGTGACTTTGTCATCGTTGAACCCATTGAGGAAGGTGACAAGGTCAAGGCGGAGATCCAGCACATCCTGTACCGTGACCAGATGAAATACATAAAGGAAGAGGGCCTGTGGTACGTCTCCCTGAATTTTCTTTTCACTGGCCTCATCTTTAGTTCAGAGTGCTAACTGCCTGATGTCTTGTAATCTGGACAGAGTGCTCGTCGCCAGATTAAATCTAGGATTGTCATAATTCTAATCAGGCTAACCTTTAACCACTGTGTCATGAAAGCAGCGTGTTCTTTATTAATGCGAAAGCATTAGGAGGCTCATCGACGAAAAAGCGGCGGCATTACAAAACGCGCCAGCGGTTGAAACTGTGACATCATGATCACTTGGGAAAATGCGAAATATTAACCAGTAATAGTACCAGTACTTAGAACTGCACCACCTGCAAAGGAATAGAATAAGAATGGGGTTCTGCCAGATCATGAATGGCAGTTTACCAATATCTCTCAAGAGTAAAGTCATTCGTTTTTCTTGAAATCGAAGAATGTGTAAAATTATCATCCTCTCATAGTACTCGAGTTTTAAAGTTTTGAAGTTATGGGGTGACTCCGCGTCCAGCCGGCCGGGAAGGCGAGCATCCTTGTCGGCTATGCGCGGGCGTTCTCGTAAGCGACTCGTGTCCCCAATCCGTGGCGCAATGTCACAGCCACGGCGGGTTCGGACGAAATAGGCAACGACAGAGTACGCTAGGAAACAGTTTATTAACCTAGCGCAAGGCAAAGCACACTGCGGGAGAATGTTCTATCCGATAATATAAGGTTCAGTAGCTTACCAAGTCGTCGTCGACCGGCGTTGGGTAGTCCGGGAGGCGCGGGCAGGAAGGGCGTCGGCGAGGCAAAGCGGCAGTCGCACCGCGGCGAGAAAAGACAGGCTCCCGCCGCAAGCTCTCCCCTTTTTAACCCCTACGACATTGCCCCCCCTGGGCAACCGGTTACCTTCAAGGAGAGTCGTTCACCCCGTCCCTAAGACGCCAGTGCGTAGGCGTGACGTCACGTCCGAGCTGGGAGTAAGGAGAGTGGCCGGGTGCCCCTCTCCCCACGCCCGGCGGCGCGCGCTTTCGTCGCGTGACTCGGCGCGGGGGCCGTGAGGGATATCTGTATATCCCACAAAGTTTACACTTTAGAAACTGGAATAGCATTTCGTGCTACTTCTGAAGTGGCAACTTGAAAACACTACATATAACTCAAGTTCTGTTATATGCAGGCATTTGCTGTTCTCGAACATTTTTCATTGGAACAAGTGAATCAACCCTGCTTCTCCTTATTTATTTATTTATTTATTCATTTTTTGTGACTGCTTTTAGGCCAAAGGCTTTTGACAATGACAGCGGCAAAGGCGACGGGAACAACACCAGCCCAAAAGACAGTGATGATGAAGACGACCTCTTTGTCAACACCACCCGGCCAAGCGTCGTCTACGATGAGAGTGATTCTTCCGGTACAGAAAGTGATGATGATGAGTAGCACTCAATAAAGCCTATTTTGCTATGTACCTTGTCTTTCCTTGTCTCATTGGGGCCGTAGTAGGATGCGAATCAGAGATTACAGTAAGAGCCTTTCTCTAGAGGCATTGCAGCAGCAAAGATACTTGGATAAGTTTATGAACTTACCACCACAACCTTTTGCCTCCTTGTTTGTGGAAATAAATCAAATCAAACAAGCATGACAAACAGTATGAAGGAACCAGACTTCTGTAGAAAGGAAGGATACAGGTCAGCACTGTCCTGTGTGCCTTATACCGTTTCTTAGTGCAGTTTTCGGTGTTTTGCACTTGTGTATTTGTAATTGCGACTACATAAGTAATGAAGGTGGTGGAGCGTTTATTCTTAATACACAAATGTGAGAATCTGACGTTTTTTTTGTGTGTGTGTGAAATGCAGCAAAACTATTCGAGCTGCTGCTAGAGTTTCACCAAACGCCCATATAAGTCTGGCATCATCAGAAGCTTGTGATGATTCACCTAAGCTTTGGTGAATTTAAATGGGCTCCCTAAGTAGTGCCGTGTTTACGTATGATGGTATGACCTGCTTGACAAGAGATGGTTCAGATATTCGACTTCAGACCTGAACTGCAGGTTACGATTTTTCCTGCACTCCTCTGACGCATGCGTAAACAGCAGGCGTGTTGACAATTGAAGGCTCCCGTCGATAGGCCAATTGTGTGTGTCCGGCTGTATACTTTCGTTTTCAGAGCTCGGCGGTTTTGGGATAGACACCTTGTGGTCTAAGGTCCTTCATGAATCTGTTGCACATGGGGTAAAGGAACTGCGGTAACCATTAGAAAATTTTGGTTCGCGTCTACTATGTTAGAAGGAACTGTTTAATGCAGTCTTGCAATGCTGGCATCTTAATAAGATGCCGATAGACTTGCACACGAGACCCCTTACAATGACGGTGCTACAAGGTACCCAGTGTTTTCTAAAACAAGCGGTCATGAAACACTTTCAGTCCTTGTGGACACTACTGCACATGACCAAGGGTCTTGCTGAAGTGGAAGCCATCTTCGTGTCTGCGGGGGAGGTCAGCGCGAAGTTCAGTGCCGTGAGAATGCTGTTTACCTTTTTTTGCTCCGGGCAGACAATTCCTTATTACAGGTGACAGTCGGGCACAGGTATCTTTGGCACTTTGCAATGTTAACATTGCCTGTTGTAAGCTTTCCCTCCCCTCCTAATACATGCATAAAATTCACACCTTTGCCTGGCCTGTGCGTGACTCATATGCAAACCTTTGTATTTGACACATATTTAAAGTAGAGCTGATAACACATGACACTAAGCATTTACCGCTGAATTTCACTAGTTTAAATGCTTTCGTCCCACCATGAGGTGTGACCATACTGGAATCAATTGTGTGATGCCTTTGAAGTAATCCTTATAGTTGGGCATGGCCCTGAAGCAACATCATGCAATGCCTTGAGACGATGGTGACGCAGGCAGACTAAAGAACAGCCGCAGAGGGTTCCCTCCTTTATTGTGACAATATAAATATACAACAAAACATAGCTGGGCAGGAAATGGTGGAGAAGACAGGATAAAAAAATGACACAACTTTCCTTTGGCAAAAATGCTCCGTGCTAAAACCTTGTATACATATGTATATTTATGTATATATTATATATATATTGCCACGCGCCTAACGCGCCGCGCGGCCTCCGCGCTGAGTCGAAGACGACGACGAAGCGGCGGTGGGCTCTCGTGGCGCGCTGTTCTGTTCTGTCGTGGAAGCTGGCTCCATAATTAAAAGAAGGCTCCCGGTCTTGGATTCTTCGCGACGTCTACCTTCACGGCTCCTCTGGTCGTGACACTGGTGGAGGTGCGGCCGATGCTCCCTACTCCTGAGGACGACTCGACGCGTCCGCCTCTTGTGACCACCCCTGTCCATCGTGCCAGCCGGAGGATCCGCAGCCTGTCCCCCGAGGCCCTTCCTATTGTCAGCGCGCCTTCAACTACCACTCCACTCATGGCGACGCCACTGCCCGCCCTGCCTACGACTATCCCTGCAGCCAGCCCCACCTATCTCACCCTTCAGACTCCACGCACGCCTAAGCCCTTTCACGGTGACCTGTTTGAAGATGCCGAAGACTGGTTGGCTCACTACGACCGGGTCGCGACCTTTAACTGCTGGGACGACGCTACAAAGCTGCGTAACGTTTACTTCAGCCTTGAAGACTCTGCACGAACGTGGTTCGAAAACCATGAGACTACTTTCTCTACGTGGCCGGACTTTCGACGTCAGCTCCTGAGTACGTACGCCAACAGCGACCGCCGGGAGAGCGCAGAGCGTACACTGTCCTCTCGAATTCAGCTTCCCAATGAGGGTGTTGCCATGTATGTCGAGGATGTGAAGCGTCTTTGCCATCGCGCCGATGCGGCGATGCTTGAAGAAAAAAGCTGCGGCACCTGATGCGCGGCGTAAAAGACCAGCTCTTTTCCGGCCTCGTGCGGAACCCGCCCAACTCCGTCGCGGAATTCCTGGCCGACGCCGTGCACATGGAGAAATTGCTGCAGCAAAGATCCCATCAGTACGACCGGCAACTGCGCCAAACGTCGACTCTATCAACGTTGGACCGGTTCGACCATGATCCCAGGACGAATCCGGACTCCCTTCACGAACTCATCCGTTCCGTGGTCCGCGAGGAGCTGCAGCGCCTTCAAGCCACCTTCGCCCCTGGCGTCGATTCCGTCACCAGCGTCATCCGCGAGGAAGTGCGACAGGCACTCAGGGCACAAGACGCTGCAGCTATGCCGGCGCCGCAACCGACCCCATACGATCCCGCGCCGTACCCGACTCCTGTCCAGCCAGTCACGTACGCGGACGTCGTGCGCCGCGCGGCCCCATCTCCTGGGCCTTCGCCTTACACCGCACCATTGGTCGCGGTGCACTCTGCCCAGCCGACTCCTTACTGGGCGGATCGGCCCCAGGCACCGCGGAAGACTGACCTCTGGCGCACTCCGGATCAACGCCCTCTCTGCTACCACTGTGGTGAGGCCGGCCATCTCTACCGGCGGTGCCCCTATCGCGAAATCGGACTACGCGGTTTTTCTGTCGACAGCCCCGTCCACGCCCTGGAGAGCGCCCTCAAGACATCGCCGAGTATGTCACCCGCCAGCGTAGTTCACCATCTCCTCCGCGCCGCGAGTCGCGATCGCCCTCTCCACGCCGGTCTTCGCCCTCTGGGCCCCGTTTCGTCTCAGGACAACGTGGTTCCTCGAGCCCTCGTCGGGAAAACTAGCTCCGGCGGCCTTTGGAGGCGAGGCCGCCGAACGCCGTTCCGACGCAAAGCTTCCACCGCCGCAGCAACTGAATCGCCCCGACGTCGCAACGCCGCGTCGCTGCACAGTTTTCCCCGACGCGCCTTTCGTATCGCCGCGATGTCGCAACCCCAATCGCCGACCCGCTTCCGCCGCCGCACCGACCCAATCGCCCCGACGCCGAACGCCGCATCGCCGAAGAGTTTCCCCCAACGCGCCGCTTGAATCGCTCCGACAGCGCAATCCCAGTCGCCGACCAGGTTCCGCCGCCGCACCGACTGAATCCTCCACAACAGCCATCGACGGGCCGTGCTGAAGGCAGCGTCTCCTTGGATATCCCTGTTCTCGTCGACACAAAGGAGGTCAGCGCGTTGGTTGATACGGGCGCAGATTACTCTATCCTTAGCGGACGGCTTGCGACGGCCCTGAAAAAAGTGACGACACCCTGGGACGGTCCCGACATACGCACGGCAGGCGGACATCTTGTCGCACCACTCAGCATGTGTGCGGCCCGGGTTACGGTTCGAGGCTGCACATTCGTTGCCACTTTTCTCGTTCTCCACGAATGTTCTCGCGATGTCATCCTTGGCATTGACTTTCTTCCCGAGCAAGGTGCGATCATAGACCTCCCGAACCGCTTGGTGACGTTTTCTACCGCAATGGCCACAGAAGAACCTGCGCACCAGGGTTCTCGGTCCGCCCTGCGAGTCGCCGACGATAACGTTACGGTGCCACCACGTGCCAGCATTCTCACGAGAGTTACCTGCGACGAGCCACATAGGGGACTCCGGGTTGTCGAGCCTAATGTCTCCCTCGTACTCACTAAGGGGGTTGCGGTGGCACGGGGCCTTGGATCCTTTCATGACGGTTGTACAGAGGTCCTTGTCACCAACTTCTGCAATGAACATCGACATCTGTTCCGTGGCACAGCCATCGCTTACGTCGACCATGTTCGGGAAGTGGCCGAATGCTTTGCTTGTGTGGAGGACACACCTGGAGCTGGCGCCGAAGCGGTCACCAGCGTAGACATAAATCCTGGCCTTCCACCCACTGAAAAGAGGCAACTCCAGGACCTCTTGCGGGAGTTTGGTGCGTGTTTCAAGTCGTCCAAAATGCGCCAAACGTCGATAGTTAAACACCGCATTATCACGCATGAAGGAGCCCGACCCATCCATCAGCAGCCCTATCGTGTGTCCCCTCGTGAGCGAGATGCTATTCAAACACAGGTCGAAGAGATGCTCACAGACGGCGTCATCCAACCGTCAAGCAGTCCGTGGTCGTCTCCTGTCGTCCTCGTGAAAAAGACGGGACACTACGGTTCTGCGTCGACTACAGGAAGCTGAACAGTGTGACCAAGAAAGACGTGTACCCGCTCCCGCGTATCGACGACTCCCTCGACCGACTTCGTCAAGCCAAGTACTTCTCTTCGGTCGACCTCAGAAGTGGTTATTGGCAGATAGAAGTTGATGAGAGGGACCGTGAGAAAACCGCCTTCATTACACCGGACGGGCTGTATGAATTTCGCGTCCTCCCATTCGGGCTCTGCTGTGCTCCTGCCACGTTCCAAAGAATGATGGACACCGTTCTCACCGGTTTGAAGTGGCAGACCTGTCTTGTTTATCTTGACGATGTCATCATTTTTTCCGCAACGTTCACGGAACATCTGCACCGCCTCAGGACTGTCCTCAAAGCCGTTCGATCCGCCAACCTCTCCCTCAAACCAGAAAAATGTCACTTTGGGGTCACCGAATTGAAGTTCCTCGGGCACGTCATTAGTGCTGACGGAATCCGTGCTGACCCAGAGAAGCTTGCTGCCGTTGCTGCCTTTCCTGTCCCCTCCCACAAAAAATCAGTCCGACGTTTTCTGGGCCTGTGCTCCTATTATCGCCGCTTCATTAGAAACTTCGCCCAGCTCGCCAGCCCTCTGAAGCTCCTAACCCGTGATGACACGTCATTTTCCTGGGGCAACGAACAACAGACTGCCTTCGACGAGTTACGACACCTACTCCAATCACCGCCCATCCTGGCACATTTCGACGAAGATGCCGATACGGAGGTGCACACGGATGCGAGCAACGTCGGTCTTGGCGCCGTTCTAGTTCAGTGGCAAAACGGTGTCGACAAAGTAATTGCCTACGCCAGCCGCGCACTGTCGCGTGCTGAGTTGAACTACTCTACCGCGGAAAAAGAATGTTTAGCGGTAGTCTGGGCCGCCGCCAAGTTCCGCCCATACCTCTATGGCAGACCGTTTCGTATCGTCACCGACCACCACTCGCTGTGCTGGCTGAAAAATTTAAAGGACCCTTGCGGCCGCCTAGCACGTTGGGCATTACGCCTGCAGGAATTCGATTTCACCGTCACCTACAAGTCAGGCCGGAAACACACCGACGCTGATACCTTGTCACGCGCTCCCGTCGAACCTCTTCCGCAAGACACCACCGACGATGATAGCTTCCTTGGAGCGGTCAGCACATCTGAGCTCGTTTCCAGACAGCGTGCCGACGCCGAGCTCCGTCTGCTCATCGAACATCTCGAAGGTGGGTGCCCTGAAATACCACGAAACCTAGCTCGTGGACTATCGTCGTTCTGCCTGCGGAGAGGGATGCTTTATAAAAAGAACTCTACTTCAAATCCGACAACTTACCTGCTCGTCATACCGTCTGATCTGCGGGATGAAGTCCTCCTTGCCTGCCATGATCAACCGACTTCCGGCCACCTTGGAGTTACCCGCACCTTATCCCGAATCCGGAAGAACTATTACTGGCCCAACCTAACTTCAGGTGTCAAGCATTATGTCCGGACATGCCGGCAATGACAGCGGCGAAAAAAAAACCCGCGCTCAAGCCTCCTGGACTGCTTCAGTGCATCGAGCCGCCACAAATACCATTCGACAAAGTCGGCATGGACCTTCTGGGGCCATTTCCTCTCGTCTTCCGGCCACAAGTGGATCGTAGTCGCCACAGACTACTTGACCCGCTACGCTGAAACGAAGGCCCTTGCGCGAGGTACTGCCGCCGAAGTTGCCCACTTCTTTATGCACGACATCGTGCTTAGACACGGCGCCCCATCGGCCATCATTAATGACCGAGGCAAGGCGTTTACAGCCTGACTGCTACGTGACTTCTTAGCGCTTAGCCATACTGCTCATCGACCAACAACAGCGTATCATCCGCAAACCAATGGGCTAACGGAACGGCTGAACAAAACATTGGCGGACATGATCTCGATGTACGTCGGCGCTGAACACAAAACCTGGGATGAGGTCTTGCCGTACGTCACCTTCGCATATAATACCGCGACGCAGGAAACCACCCAGTTCACCCCGTTCCGTCTCGTGTATGGCAGAGAGGTCCGTATGATGCTAGACGCCATGCTGCCGTACGGCGACGCAGAGCTTCCCCCTGAAGCTGGCCACTTCGTGGAGCAAGCAGAGCAGGCCCGTCAGCTGGCCCGCTTGCACATCAAGGACCAGCAATCCGCCGATGCCCGACACTATAACCTTCGGCACAGGGACGTGCACTACGAGCCGGGCGACCACGTGTGGGTGTGGACACCAGTGCGCCGCAAGGGATTGTGCGAAAAGCTTTTAAATAGGTATTTTGGCCCGTACAGAGTCCTGCGCCGCCTGAACAGCGTCAACTACGAAGTTGTCCCCCATGGAACTGTCGTCGCCGGCCCTCAGCGTCAACGGCCTTAAATCGTGCGTGTAGTGCGCTTAAAGCCGTACTTTTCGCGTGACTGAGCGCTGTGTTCACGCTGTTTCGTACCTTTTCCCCTTACCCCACGTGTGAACTTGACTCTTCCTGCATGTCATCTAGCGCGCACTGTATAGTTCACCTCACCCCCAGTCTTTTTTTTGTTCCTCCTCCCCTCACTGTACATACCCCATTCCACATCGAGACGATGTTTGCTTTCGCGGGGGGGAATAATGCCACGCGCCTAACGCGCCGCGCGGCCTCCGCGCTGAGTCGAAGACGACGACGAAGCGGCGGTGGGCTCTCGTGGCGCGCTGTTCTGTTCTATGTCGTGGAAGCTGGCTCCATAAAGGAACGCCACAGGGCTCCGTCCTGTCCCCTTTCCTTTTCAACCTCTCCCTCATCAAAATTCCTCCCAAACTGGCACAAATACCAGACCTACAGCACACGTTCTATGCAGATGACATCACACTTTGGGTAACCAAAGGATGCGAAGGCTACATAGAAGACACACTCCAAGCAGCAGTGGACATCACTGAGGTATGCGCATGGGAATCCGGCCTCACTTGTTCTGAGCAAAAATCTGAACTCTTCGTGATCCGTCGTAAACAAAGAGGTAGGCGTACCACGACATCCCCCCCCCCCCCCCCCCTCGCAAATAAACGTCTATGTTAATGGACGATCTGTCAAAGAGGTACAGACCTTGAGAATACTGGGGTTGTATTTACAAACAAATGGAAAGAATACTGACACACTCACTAAGCTAAAACGCACGGTAGAAGCGACCGCGCGATTAATCCGCCGCATAGCTAACCGCAGACAAGGGGTGAGGGAAAGAGATTTATGCCGCCTAGTGTAGGCCTTTGCGCTAAGCAGGATACTCTATGCCACCCCTTATCTCAAATTTTCGAAAGCAGAAAAGGACAAATTGGATAGCATGATACGGCAGGCCTATAAGGCTGCGTTAGGACTCCCGCTAAATGCCTCAACCGAAAGGCTTATGATGAGGTTAGGAATACATAACACCTACAATGAACTGAAAGAAGCCCATTTAATGGCTCAAACAGCGCGATTAGCCAATTCCAGAACTGGCAGGAGTATTCTTACCAGGCTCGGAATTAACTTTCAACCTACGAATAACGATGCTAAAGTAGACTTACCCCGCGACTATAGGACGGCCCTACTAATCAAACCACTCCCCAAAAACATGCACCCCTTACACCATGAGGGCAGAAGACAAGCACGAGCCAAAGCCTTACATAAGAAATACAGACAGTGCGCTGCAACACTTTATGTAGATGCGGCAGAATACAAAAATACCAATGCCTTTGCAATTGTGGTTGTGAACGAGAATGGTGACCACATCGTCTCGGCGACAATCAAAACGAAATCCTCTGAAACGGCAGAAGAGGCGGCTATAGCCC